>NC_068406.1:6501375-6798875 GCF_023724105.1 Carassius gibelio
GTTAGTTATGAATAAATTATGTTAAAACATTTATAAATGACTCATTGTTGACAAAAGGCAAAAGAGCTGTGTGTGTATGCGCATATCTGAATGTCGGGCTGCAAACGGGTTCGGGCTTTTAAAAAGCTGTCAATCAAAATGTAATACTTCTCGGGCTCGGGCCGAGACCTGTCGAGCTCGGGTCCTGTCGGGCCTAACTTTTAAGGCCAGATTAAAGCTCTAATGCCAATAAATAAGAAATAATGCTGACTTGTGCGTTTCCAAGCGCTCTCGTTCGTCCGATATGTGGCATTGAAAAAAAAGGAAACGTCTTTTTTTTAGACATGGAAAATCGATTTTACAATCAATTCAATGAACACTTATGTCTTAAAAATCGAAAATCCTTTTTACACAAAAGTGACAGCCCTCCATCCATCCGCATAGCATTTATCTAGATACCTTGCAAATGTCTTTCGATCCTGCAAGGGTACAGAGCTGTCCGTCACTGTCATCGTAAGCAAGTCTCTAAATGACTGCGATTCCACAGTCGACAAGCGCAGCATTTCCTCCACCACGCACGCTGCTCCAGCTCTCTTCACCTGTCCAGAAGTTACCTTCCCTCCCGATCTTGAACAAAAATCTCCGTCCATTTTAACAGCACGAGTTCTCCGGTAATTCATTAAAGCGCATGCTCAATAACTGACGCAGCCGCCCCAAAACCTGATTAGAAATGCGTTTTAATTTATTTACTTTAATATTTTTTATTACCAATACATTTGTAACGCAAGTAACGTAATTTTATTGACATCAGTAACTGTAATCAAATTACATTTATTTTAAATGTAATGAGTTACATTACTGCGTTATCACGAAAAGTAATTAGAATACAGTAACGCGTTACTTTGTAACGCGTTATACCCAACTCTGGTCACGACTCACGAATGCTGTGTGTATTTAGTCCAAACCACTTTCTGGTTCTGGTGACACTATGTTTCATCCCCAATGGGAAGGAGGGTTGGGGGTATGGGCTTACGCCTTCTGAACATGCTGAATAATGATGACAGAGACATTAGGGAGTTGGCTTGATCCTCCCTGTTCCTGGACCTCAGGATATGCAGGGTGTCCCACTTCCTTGGCTTCAAAAGGAAAGAGACTGTCACTCTGCTGGTTTTGGTGTCTGGTCAGACTGGCCGGACCTGAATGACCTCTGTGTAAGAACAGGTGTATCACTGGAGTGGGCTCGGCCTGACTCTGGGACGGTGAGGGTCTCATGAGAGAAACTCTCATGGATTTACATCAGTATCACCAAAAACAGCACTGGCCTGGCCTGAGCCTTCAGAGAAATATTGCATGTGTTCCCTCTGCTCACGACGTTTCTCTCTCATTTCTTAAGAATACTGCACTCAGTGAGGACATTATCACAGTAAAAGTCAGATTACAAGCTCTTTCTACTAGACTCAACCTTTCTCTCTGGTTTCCTACAGCTCAGGAGGAGAGTAGAGAGGTGTTGCATGCACCTTTGACTCTAGTAAGGAGGAAGCTTTCATGACTAAAGTCGTTAAATATCAATCACTCCTAAATACCATTTCAGAAATAGGTTATTGAGGCAGATTACTTGTTTTTATATTTTGCAGCTTAGGACACACACACGGGCTGGTGGTAAGAGGGCTTCAATAGCTTATCATAGGCAGCCATCATATATGGAGGAGACGCTGTTATTTATACCCATTAACACCAAAACTTCGAATCTATGATTGCTTCGCTGAGGACATCTGCTGGGCAAACACGTGTAACTGCAAAAAAAAAAAAAAAAAAAAAAAAAAGTTTATTTGAATTAAATTAAGGGCTCTTTAACCCTAGAAGACCCAAATATAGACTAGAAGACCAAAATATAAAAATAAACCTGCAGGGAAAAAAAACAATTTCACCTTTTAAATGTTGTTGTAGGAGGCCTTTCAAAACAGAAATCACATACCTTCTGATAACTTATAGTGCTCTTTACTAATCATGCTAATAGCACTTACACCCCTGGTTTATTATCACCTGGCTCTCATCCAGCAAGCAGATATTTTGGCAAACAAGCAAAGGACTAGTTATGTACATTTTACAAATGAGATACGGATAGTTTAAAATTCTGTTACTTTCAAATTATTGAAGAAATAATTTATTCTTCCACTTGAACTTATCAATTAAAAATCATAAAATCTTGACTGGATCTCAAAATGGTGACAATATATATATATATTAGGCATTTTACTTACTTGAATGTAGATTTATCCAGTCCAGTAAAACAAGGTGGCAGGTTTGTGTGAGTTTATGGGCAGGTAAATAGGCCTGTTTTTTAAATCTAACATCCTGTAGCATTGCAAAGCTGAAGAATACGAACGATTAGTTGTGTAAATGTGGTCTTAGGAAAGAAAAAAAAAAAAAAAACATAAGCAGCTTTATTTTAGTCAAGCTAAAACTGATGTTGTAATGTTACACCAGTGGGCCTTACAGGGGTTAACCTTGTATTTCTTGGCTTATAAAGTTAATAATAAAGTACTTATGTTTTATTTGTGTTTGTGTCATGAGTATAATTTATGAAAAGGTGAAAAACTTGTTCATTGGCTTTTATGAGTTGTTTGCAAAAACTGTGTAACGTGTGTGTAAGTTTTAACACACACTCACACATAAGAAACGTCTTCCCACACGGTATTGTGTTGCATAGGATTTCATATCAAATATTTATTATGTTCCACGTTTACAAATACACCTAACAGCTATCATTTTCCATTAAGCAGTTTGAAAGCATAACTGTGTACATTTACAGGCTAAGGGAAACGTTTCACTGCAGTTGTTGACTTCTGAACATGAAAAGTTGATGATCGGTTCGGATACGCTTTAGGACAGGGGATCCTCAAATCTGGCCCCCAAGATCCACTTCCTGCAGAGTTCAGCTGTAACTCTAATCAAACACACCTGAACACGCTAATCAATGTCTTCAGGATCATTAGAAAATCACAGGTAGCCGAGTTTGATCAGGGTTGGAGCTAAATTCTGCAGCGTGTTGGCCCTCCAGGGTAAGATTCGAGGAGCCCTGCTTTAGGACATACATTGAATGCATAAATACAACAGAACATGTACACATCTGTGCCGTGTAATAGACCAAACCACATCGACACAAGAAAAGGGGGTCCAAACATTTAGCATCAGCAGAAACTTCCAATGTTAATTCTTGACATATGTGTTTAAAAAGTGAAATTAGCATTGTTAATAAACAGCCAGCAAACTGAAACACTCATACGATTACATTTAAGATCCATCTTGTAGTGTATTTCCCCATTTTCCCAATAATATCACATTATCCACAAATAATATGAATGCATGTCCATATGTTTATTGTGGTTGGATGCGAGTCAGGTTAGCAGTGTATTTATCAAACAAACACATCTCTATGAAGAAGTCACATGATGTAGATCAACAGGGTTTGCTTCTCATACATTATAATATTCCAGCACCTATGTGGTATCAAAAAATTGTGTGAAATTGTGAATTTGTTCCATGCTGCAAACAACAGGTCTTATATGTTTCTTATAAACCTCTGAATTTGAATAAGCCATTCAGGATGCCGAAACCTAAAACATTGAAGCTCTCTGTAAACTGCATTTTTATAAAAACAACTTATATTGAAAAAAATTGTACAAGATATAGTTTCTGCCTTCCTAACTGTACCCCCTCAAAGCCCAAGCAGAAAGTGTGCATGTCTGAGAGAACAACACAAGAAAAGGATGTGAAGTTTGAATCAGAAGTAGGTGCTTCAGTTACCGTTTAACCCTGATCTAAGACCGAATTTACCCGAAATCTAATCTTAAGTTAAACATGTACAAAAATGGATAGCAGGTCTTAAATGGGTGCTAAAGCGCACTGTCTGTGCATCTCCTCCAGCAGCCGGCGATACTCGCCAGCACTCATTTCTCTTGGCGTTCAGTCCAGTGTCCAAAGAGAGCGGTTCATCCGGGTCATTTGAGAAAGATGAGGTAAAACGCCATACACATACAGGACGCCGCCACAGCGATGTGGAGCCGTGTGCCTATCACCGCAGCTGCAGAGAAAACACAGACGTGAACACTCCCCGCAGCATAATGATCTCCAACACTGCTCCAGCTGAGCACTGACCTTTGTAGAAGACTCCCCAGACACCTTTCTTCTCAGACAACAGCCAGCTGTTCAGACGAGGGACCTTCTTCAGGTAAGCACACGTGCAGATGAAAAGAAGGCCGAATACAAGAATGCCGTCGAAAGAGTACACTGTGAACGAAGCGCACACGTTAACCCTCCGTTACAAGCAGCTTGAAACGCACACGAGTCTTCAAACCAACTTTACTTCAAGTAAAACTTTCTTGACAATAATCTGAAGTGGTTTTTAGGTATGTTGCCTTTTTTTATGTTTATGATCAAAAATAAATCAGTAATATTGTGAAATATTCGTACAATTTAAAGTATATTTTATATATAATTATTTTAAATGATACTCTTTCTCTCTCTTTTATTTATATGAAATACATTTTGATAAGTATTTTATTCCTGTGATGCAAAGCTGTATTTTCAGCACCATTCCTCCAGTTTTCAGTGTCACAAGATCCTTCAGAAATCATTCTAATATACTGATTTGATGCTCAAAAACACATTTATTCTTATTAGTTATACATTTATGTATTTTGATCAAATAATGCAATCTTGGTCAGCATAAGAGGCTCCTTTTAAAATCTTAATTATTCCAAACTTTTGACTGTGTATGAAATCGTTTCAATTATTTTAATTTTGAATGATACACACACACACACACACACACACACACACACACACACACACACACACACACACACGTGAGAGTAATTTCGCAGTAAATGTTTTGTTACGTTCAGAGATCAGTGTGAATCTGTGACTGAAGCTGATACACTGTTTACTCTTAAAGACATGTTTGTATAAGCAGTTTGATTGAGATGGCATTATTATGATATAATGCTCGTGTCTTAATTAAAGGTTGTAGTTATTTCGAGATAAAAGGTGAAACCAGCTGCTGCTCCGTAATGAGCCACGTCCACACACAAACATACACATACACACACTGACAACATTCATCTCTATCTGACCACAGAGACTTCTTGTGAAATTCACATCATAACACGCGTCTTTATTAACATACCGTTTGTCATTCTCGCAGCTTTCAAATCCCGTGTTGAGAAGAAGCGCTAGTTGCCCGTGTTTTTTTATTGACTCTCTTCATCAGTTCCGCATACACAGCACAGGCTTCCGGATAGTGATGCTCGGTTCTTGAACGAATCGTTCTTTTGAGCCGGTTCACGAATCGAACTGAATCGAACTTTAGTTCCGGGTTGATGACGCAGGACGCACAGCCGAAGTAGCACGTCCAACTTGAAAAGAAACGAATCAGCCGGTTCAACCAACTGTCGAAGTTTGCCGAGGATTACCGAGGACTCAACATGAACCGAATGAGCCGCGGTGAAGTTTGCCAAGGATTACCGAAGATAATGAGTGTTATTAATTTACATTTTATTAAAACATTTAAAAACCTTTTTTGTCGAGTGATTTAAATAAATTTTTACAATAATATATTGTACATGCATGTTGTATTTAAGGTTGCTTAAGCGAAATCAAGAAGTTTATAAGACTGGTTTATTCATTCTTTAGACATGTAGAACATTTCCGCGTTTGTGCATCAATGTCTGTAATGTGTGGAGCCTGTAGGTGTGACACTTTAGAAATCTTATACAAGTTGTAGGCTGGTCAATATTGGTCAGTCAGTCATAAAGGATCTGCGAATGAAACTGTGACCACAAAACACAATTAACTTAAGTGAATTATATTGCAATAATCAGAAATATGCTTTCAAACAAATAACCTTTTTTTATTTTTCAATATGTGTTGACACAGATCACTTTTGACCCTTTTAATTTTTAATTGATACAATATTGCATTAAGTTGTTAGAAATTAAATGCGTAGAGACGTTATTGTTGGATGACGTCAGGGAACCGATGAATCTGCTTTTTGAACCGGTTCAATGAGTCTATCTGTTCCAAACAGAACCGGTTCGCTGAAACGAATCAGACCTTACATCACTACATCCGGAACGCTTCGGGATGATGGGAAATCATTTTACAGATTAAAAGCCTTCGCTTCATTACAGGTAACAGTGTCATGTTTACAGTCGGTAGATTTAGAGAAATCTAAATATGTGTACTTGTACATACTACTAATACAACTAATGTACATTATTACGAATCATTATCAATAATCATAATAAAATATATTTTAGATGTTTTTATAAAATGATGCACCTTTTTTGATACAATTCAATAATGTTATATATTTTTAATTATATAAAATTATACTTATTAATAATAATCGATGATAATATTCAAAATATAATAAATTATTAAATCAAAATATTTAACATCTACACACACACATTAATAATAATAGACAATAATACTAATTAATAAATTAAAAATAAACAAAACACACGCACATATATATAAAGATATTTTATTACCATTATTGTTATTGTTACTATTATTACTATTACTACTAATAATATTATAATATTTTATTATATGTTCAGTAATAATAAATTAATAATAGATTAATAATAGTAATATTTAACCTTTTTATGTTAATGTATTGTTACTTGACTGATTGTTATCTCTTTACAAAGTAAAGCTCACAAACTATTTAATGCAGCAAAATTTCTGAAAAGAGCTGTTCTCTTTTTTGTCATCTTTTAACTGTCAAGTGTGTCTGATGATTCAAACATAATTTAGTGCAGCAAACCTACAGATATCCTCAAGTGATCTAAAGATAGGGCTACTTTAATATGGAGTCAGTGCTGAACCCAGAGTTACACAGACTGAGTGTTTCTGCGCCCGTCTGTCTCTAATAGCCTCCTGCAGCGTCTCTCAATGACAGTGTACTTGGCAGGAGGAAGGGACCATAAGCTGTGCTCAGCTGTTGTCTGGCAGTACTTGGCAGCCGCTGTGTTGGCATGTTTTATTTCTGTGTGTACGTCCTAGTGCAGTGCCACAGTAAGCTATTAGTGTCTACCTTCACTCTGTCATGGTCTCGTAAACCATTAATGGTAAAGCTGTTCTCCTGTTATCAAAAAATGCCATGTGGACCCTTAGAAGAATCTACTAATCTTGTTCAAATGCTAAACAAATCCACTATAAACACATTTCAGCTTGCATATTGAGAGAATAGGTCTTAGTAGCTCCATTTTTGTAAGCAACAAAGCAGGTAGCTTCTAAGTGGGATTGAATCTCTATGTAATCCACCATCTGTTGGGCAATGGGCATCATCCCGAGGTGTGTTACGCAGCTAATCTGATGCCATTCAATGCATCAAGCTGTGGAGCATCCAGCTTTACCTTTAAAACTGTGTTTGTGCCCTTGAGAAGCGTACCGTGCAACTCCTGCGGACAGATCTGGGCTTCAGTATGCTGCTATATTACAAAACACAGGTAAGATTGAGCCTGCTGCTTACAGATTTCATTACTGTATGTAAGGGACCACATGTTTTCCCAGAAATGAACTTTAAAAATGTAAATATTAGTTAGAATAGCTATTTATTTCACATCAAATTTCATGCCTTGAATGAGATAATTTGTTAAAATGATTATAAAATAATTATTAACAAATATAATACTGATATTGTTATGAACAGTAAGTAGTAGTTTGGCATTGGTTACAATGCTTTATAATTATAACATTAAATAATTTCTTTAAAAAATCTACGAGATATTACATTGTTAGATAATTTAATAATATATTAAAATAAACGAATACACTAAAAATTGATAGCCTGAATGCACTGTAAGTGGCTTTGGATAAAAGCGTCCGCTAAATGCATAATTTTTTTTTTTTTAAACACACAAATAAGTTTTTTAATTAATTTTCCTTTTTTCGTTGTCGTCTACTTTGTATTGATTTATGTTAGTAAATAAATATGATTTTATTATACATATGTAAAACATGAATAGTACAGTTGTAGAATAAGGTTCAGTGATCATATATTAAATAAAAACATATATAAATAGAGCAGAAATAATACAATTAACAATCTGAATTATCTTTTTTTCTATAAGGTTGTTTCACAAAGAATGGGACAGAAGAATCAGAAAACAGGTATTTAGGTATTTTTTAATCCCTGTATGATTTTCTCAAAAACAGTTGTATGAAAGAGCCCATACATTCATAACCTCACATCTCTTGATAACATCCATCAGAAAGCTCCAGCTGTGCTTCTACTGCATCTCAGCAGACTACTGAAGGCCAGGACGATCTCATCCGGCCGAGGAAACTGTTCAACCCTGTCCTGGAGTCTTCCAGTCGAAGAGCTTTACATCGTGAACTACTAGTCAGCCACAGATGGTGAGCTAGAAATGACAACAGCCCAGACGCTGTAAGAAATGAGCAGTCTATTACAGCTGACTCATACAAAACAGGGCGCTTCTGAGATCTGGTGTGTGTTGAGGCCGTGCTTTCAATTATGTGTGGATGAGTAAAGGCCAATGCACAGGGATCAGAGCATCAGAATCACAACAGACTTCTCTGAGATCTACAGGACACACAGAAAACAGCAACACCAACAGGCTAATCTCGAACTCTTGAGTCCGAATTCTTAAAAATCACGTTTGACGACATTAAAAAATTATAAGCCCACATTGTACTTCGGTTTTGGTTTTTGATTAGTTTGAAAAAGACCCAGTACAAGAACAACAAACTACTGAAGACGGCAGCAAAAACAAACACCCGCAGAAAATTGCCTTTAAAGTCAACTAAATTAGGTTCTTAGCATTCCATTTTATGTAAAATGAAGTTTTGATATATTTACAATAAGAAATTTACTAAATATCTTCATGGAACATACTCCTTACTTAATATCCTAATGATTTTAGGCATAAATGTAAAATCAATAATTTTGACCCATATAATGCATTGCTGGCTATTGCTACAAAGATACCTGTGCTACTTATTTATCTACACTGGTTTTGGGGTCCAGGATCACATTTGGTACTTACCTGGAAAGGTGTGTTTATAATAGATTACATTAACATTAGGCTTTAAGTATTTTTTTATTTACAATTGCCATATTTTGGAAAATTATATTAAATATTTGTATTCCTAATAATAGTGTAAACAATCAAGTGAGAGATAAATATGTTTAAACTTTTCAAGAAATGAATTTCTACTATATTGCATGAATCACGTTTTTTGCTAATAAACAGATGAGGTGTCACTGAAAACTGTTTGCAGGGGTCTCCTGCCTGAAGAGAAGCCAGAGCTGAAGCGGGTGCTGGAACAGAGGAGACTGGAGCAGCACAGAGAGAGAGAACAAGCCTCACATCCGCCGTCTGACCTCGAGCAAGAGCTGCACAAGAGACGCCAGAGACTCCTGGCTGTAGGTGTTCATGCATGATGTCAGTTCTGTCATGACGACTTTCGGAGGGACTGGGATGGTAATATTCATGAGAATGTTAATGTGTTTGGTCTCGGTGGAACTGCTGCAGAGCAAGTACCGAGATGTGCTACTGCCAATACATCCACAACATACTGCTGTGAGCATGTAAAGAATATTGGAATAACCTCCCAAAGCATACATGATCACCTCGTAGCAGATCTATACAGGTGGAGCTGGGGAAGGGGGAGGGTTTCCGAAGTGCGCTGCTACTGCTACAGCAAACACTGTCAAATATTTGAATGTTGAGCAGAGAGCTTATTGGCTACTCATGCAGGAGAGAACCAATCAGCTGTGTCATGTGATAATGATGTCATTATGTCATACTTTGTTAGATCTATCGGACTGCACCATCTAGAGTTTCATGCCAGAACTTTTCAACCAAAGGCATTTAACACTGCTGTCAGTGAATCATACTTTGAGGACTACAATCACAACAATGTTTAATGAGTACAAAACATAAAAAAATCTTGCCTACCCAAAACATTTGTACAGTGATGTACCATCAAAAAAGAGATTTTTTATTCTGTATTATTAGTATTTCGGAGACTCATTGGACCTGTGATTCTTTACTTACAGTGTGAGCAGGAAGAGCTGAGACGCAGAGAGGACCTACAAAACATGCCAGAGTTTGTTCGAGTGCGGGACAACCTGAGACACATCACCATCACAGGCTACTGAACCAACAGAAGAACTACGAAAACAATAAAATACATTTCCTCAAAGAACTGCTTTTTGTTCTGTCAGAGGGAATCATTATCATCAGCATGATTCAGTCATTTTGTGTTGCGCTCTCTCACCGCAACCATATCTGAAATGGCTTTTAAAGGGTTAGTTGACCCAAAAATGACAATTAGCACATAAATTACTCACCCTGAAGTCATCATAGATGTATATACAGTCAGAGTTATATAAAAAACTGTTTTTGATCTTTCAAGCTGTTTAATGGCACTCAGTGGGTGTTGCAGTGCATCAGTCCAAAAGAAGTAAAATAAAAAGCGCCCCTCCTTAACAAAAAGTGTCTCACACGGGTCCGAGGGGTGAACACAGTCCCACTGTAGTGAATCAATGTGTTTTTGTAAGAAAAATATCAATATTCAAAATGTAATAATCACTTTAATTATCTTGCACCAACAGTTGTACACAGAAGCAGTTCGGGAGCATGACGTCTGAGGTCAGCGAAATCCTCCGAAATTCTTCTTTACAAATCCTCGTTTCGTACTAATTAGTAATTAAATCGAATTTGTGACCATTTTGCTTTGATCTCTCCGCTGCGCTTCCATGTTCATCACTTCTGAGCGGCGCATGTGCAACGCCAGCCTTATACGTCATCCGCCCGAAGCCGCTTCCGTGTACAGCAGTGAGCGCAAGCTATTAGTGTGTCTTAAATATTAAAAAAAAAAAACCAATCAATTTGCTACAGGAAGACTTTGTTCACCCCCTGGAGCTGTTTGAGACACTTTTTTTTTTTTTTTTTTTATAAAGCCTGGGCGACTTTTTGTATCATTTAAAAACTTTTAAATGAGCTTTTTTCCCCAGCCCATGCTGTGAGCAAGAGACTGTACTAAAAATCAAGCCTGTCCACTGTTCTATATTCTTGTTCACTCGAAAATACGTCACAAAACTGAAGTTGGTCACAATTTCCAGTTCACATGGACATGGATTTCAAATTGAGACGTGGTCACATTAGCGAAACCTAGGTAAAAATCTACTGTTCACTGTCCATTTATCAATAGTGTTGTGATGCACAAAGTCACTTCAAATTAAAGTAGCTTTAAATTGCTCAACATGGCGAATTTGGGTGTTAAAACTTAAACAAATATGAATCCAATGTGAAATCTGTATAATAAAATGCAGAATTACACATTGCGCTATTTTTAATCGAGATGGATGCATTTTGTCCCACAGAGTTTCACTGTGCAAAGGTAAATATGATCACATCCTAATACATGGTTTTAATTAAAACTACTCTTTTATAAAAAAAAAATCATACAAGGAGACTGATCTGGTGTAAAAACACAACAGAAACATTTAATAAAATTTGAGGTACATTATTTACAATTCAGTCACAACACATAAAATACTAGAAATACTGCCAAACCTGGCGGCCAAGTTCTCTAATCTTCAAGACGGCTTTATAATTATATGGCAGATTTGTGAGCAACACTCACAAAGAAAACCATCTCAGGTTCTCGTCAAAATACTTTATGAACATTTATCTTCAAGTTTCTTTCCTCTCAGTCTGGCACATTCCTTTTCTTATCCATGTAAATTTATTTCAAAAGATATGCTCTAAACATCTAAGGAATATAAATGAATGGATAAGATGGACAATTCTATGGGTGGACGTCAAGTACAGAAAGTGTATGCAGAGAATACAGCAGAAATATCTAATTTCCCCCAAAATCCCAGAGGCTCTCCGTACAAGCTGACTCCACTTCGAAACAACCTAATGAGGGAAAACCTATGTAGATCTCAAAAAGAGCAGCTTTTCGGTAACATCATCGCCCACGTTTCGAATTTAAAAAGCCTTTTCAAAAGGTTAAGAAATGCTGTTTCAGCTCGACACACAACACAGATAATAAATAAATAAATAGCGAATGAAAAAAATGCATCTGATCAAGGGTGACAAAGAGTCAGGGGATGCCATCCTTCCGCTGGCAACACTGGGAAGGCGGGACGCTCCAGTCGTAAATGTAGGACAGCCTAAGTTTGACTTCCTCTTTGCACAGACGCCCATCTCGCTGTAGTGTCTGATGCTTTTCCAACATGTCCTCTAAACTCTGCTTGTGAGTGACCAGGTACTTATTGCTGCAGCCACGCGACTTGTACTCCGTGTCGAAGCGCGGATCGTGGACCCGCTTCACGTCCACTGGGGCCAACCAGGCGCCCAAGGACACGTCCTCACTCTGCCAGGTCTTCAGAAACCCCACGTTGAGACGTACGTAGTGCACGAGGTCAGCGGAAATCACGTAGCCTCCACCCAGGGCATAAGGTAAGTAGTAGTCACACAGTTCCCACGCACTTTCTTTCCATTTCCCACCCGTTTTCACTCTCCCGCGGCCGGAGAAGAAGCCCCAGTAGAGTCGGCTGGGCTCCTTGGTCTTCAGCTCCTCCTTGAGGAGATCCAAGCGGGTGAAGGTGTCGTCGTCGGCCTTCAGAACGAATTTGAACGCCACGTTTTGGTCCAACCAGGAGTACATGTGAAGCAGTTTCTGCGTGAGGTTCTCGTACGAGTCCCGGAGCTCAGGGAGCAGGAGGAGGTCATGGTGACGGACCTGCTCGGTTCTGAGGTTCTGGAGGTCTTCCGGAGGTAAACCCTCGGTGCCAATAACGAACCAGTAGAGCACTTCGGGGTCGTGTTTGGTCAGCCAGGTGCTCCGGATGATACTGCGTCGCTCCGTGTACTTCGGGCCCGTGGTGATGAGAACGACCAGGAACGTGGAGAGCTCTTTGGCGTGAGGAGGTCCTGCCGGCTGCTTCTGATGTGACTCGGCCCGCGGCGCCACACCTGGGGACTCAGCCGGCTTCAGCGTCTCAGACGTACATTTGGCGAGGAACAAACGGACGACGGCGAATAGGAAGAAGACACCGAGCGCCAGGGCTGTCTTGTGACGACACACAAGACGGACAAAATTCATGATGTCACTGAGGGACAGAAGGAAATCATACCACTTTTAAAAACAAGCCTTGATTAAAATGCGTGCAACCTTAAGGCCTGTTCACAACGAGAAGGATGTTTGGTGCACTAAAGCATTTGAATTTCAATGAACGTCCATTAATTATGGAAGCCTGTTTCCACCACTGAATAAAAAAATAAAACAAAATAATTGGGACTTTTTAATCTCGCAATTGCAAGTTCATCTGTTCCAATTCTGACATTATAACTCACAATTCTGAGAAAATAAAGTCTTCATAACTCACAATTCTTTTTACCGCAATTACCGAAATGGGCTTCCATAGTTAATGGGCCCGTTCAGGTAACCAGTCTCACTTTTCCAATACAAATAAGACCAATCTACCTTTTCCAAAACTGAATTTAAAAAGTTATGATCAGACTTGAAGAAACAATTAGATGACTAACTTTTTCAGACTAGTCCAAACAGTTTATGCAACCAGACCCAGCTCGTCTGATCTCTTTTTCCATTGCACTGCAAAGAAAACTGGCTAGCCGATAAGATTGTAGATTTTTGTCACATGCTGTTTGATTGACTTAATTCTCCATGATAAGCAGGTTTAGGTGGAGTCACATTTGCTAAATTTTGTGGCCGAAAAAGGGCCACTGTCCATTCTTAATAGTGTAGTAATGTATGAAGCACGGCTCACACAGAAAACACTTTCAAGCCAAGCAGATTTCTGTTGGTCAAAAATCTGCGCCCTGATGCATTAAGGGCTGGTCACATTACAATTTTTCATTCCATCGACTTCTATTCATACATGCATGAATACAGAAGACAGGAAACAGAAACATTTGCACATTTCACTGCATTTAAAAGTTTAAACTTTAACCAAAAATAAAAATGTGCTGGTGTAAATTCACTTGTAATTGTGGCCGTACATTAATTATTAGAAACAAAAGCTGCTGCTTTGAGCAGCTTTGCTTTGTGTAACCAGTGTTTACTTGGTTAACCAGGGTAACTGCTATATTTATTATTTTCTGTAAGTGCCACCTACTGTAAGAGAATGAATCTGCACTTTCATTCAGCCGGTCTGCCACTTTTTCTTTGGTCAAAGAAGGGGAAAAAAGAAATAAATGCATACAAATTGCAAGCTAAATATTTGAAATCCGTGTAGTTGTGAACAGGCCTTTAAGGCAGATCAAAGAACATCAAAGGCTTAAGTTATTTTTTGCCCTAATTCACTAGTTATCTCAAAATGTCGCGGATATTTTTTAAGAGTACAAATATACTATACAGTCAATATTTTTTTAATTAATATTGCCATAAATCTGCATGGACAATAATAATAAAATAATTACTGTTCTTAAAA
The DNA here is from genome assembly GCF_023724105.1 of Carassius gibelio. Lineage (NCBI taxonomy): Eukaryota > Metazoa > Chordata > Actinopteri > Cypriniformes > Cyprinidae > Carassius > Carassius gibelio. The sequence continues at coordinate 6,515,861 of NC_068406.1, forward strand.
AAATGATTAAGTATAGTATGTAAACTGACAAAACAAAACGATAAATAATAAAATCTAATTAAAAAAAATTAAATCAGAAAAACACATCTTGAAAGACCATAGTGCACACAGACACCTCTAAATATTCCTCACATGCACATTACCTGCTAGATTCCCTGCAAAGAGATCATTTAACGTTACTGCGCTTATGGCTCGTCCTGGACATCTTTATTACAAGAGGCGGTTTTGTTTTGCAGTAGCAGTTGATGAGATGGAGATGAACCACAACTCTCCGTCTTCTGCCTCTCCAGACAAAGCGTACAATATTCACACACAGCAGACGCACACACCTCCCGCAACGACTACAAATATCAGACTTTCTGATCGCGTCATTTCTCTCAGCTCAAAAGCACGTACACACTCCGCACTTCCCGTTCACTACCACAGACTGAAGAAGTCTTGATGTTCAGACGGATACATTAATGACCTGCGCCACCCACCGGACTGGATGATCATGTTCATATTTAGCGCGCGCACACACACACACACACACACACACACACACACACACACACACTATAGATATTGTAAAAGAAGCTAAAACAGCAAGACACAAAGTTGGTGGTGGATGGTTTGTTTATTTGATGGAATTACAATGGGGGAAAAAAATGTTCGGTTTTTTTTTCCATAGTTGCTTGACATTACAAAAGGTGTATAGTACTTTCTTGGTTGATGGTTGAACTCAAAAACACTGCCAAACATGTTGGAGAGAATGTCAAGGCACATCATGTTATCGAGACCAGAACAAGAAGGACCGTAGAGGTCAGTCACAGTGTCATTTTGAGCAGATTTCATGTTTGTCACTGAGACCGCATGCAGTGGTCAAGGGTCACAGACATATTTGGTGTACTCTAGTTTGAAAAGCAGACTACTCAGAAACGCAGCAAATTAACCACACTTAATGTCAGAAAACCAATCGGTGTGTGATCGTGGTATTCAAAGTAGCTTTGACATCCCAGCTCTTCTGTTAAATAACCCCCCTGTGGTCCAGGGAGAGTACTGACATGATTAAACTATTTGAGCTAAAAAAATGAACATTTAAAAGAAAATAAAAGTTGACGTTACTCCTCATATTCACTGATATTCCTCACAACATACACTCTACGATTCTACCAGGACTAACATATAGCGCTAACTTAAATAACAATACGACCAGGGCACATAATTTTTTTTTCTCCTTTCAACATCTTGAGTAACTTCCAGTAAAGTGGTTGAGAACCAGTCAGCTTCACAATCAAACATAACTTAAAAACAAAAGAGATCCTACGTCAACAAAAACACGGCACTGAATCTAAAAACAAAAATGGAGTATAAAACAAGTCAACGATTAGTGTAAGGATTTTAGTTGAACAGACAATACACGGCAGCATGATCCCTGTTCCTTTATGTCAGCATTATTCCACTATTGCTTACGAATTAAAAACACGTCAACTCGCCGAACCGGACACTGGATCTCTCAGTAAACGGATGCAAAATGACATGATCGGTTTCTAAATATTAACATTCTAAAACATAAATAGGACAGATAAAACCAGGTGCAGCAGGTGTGTCGGTCGTAAGATCTGAAGATGAGTCTGTGCGTCTCATATGTAGGGGTACTGAGGGACCCTCCGCGGGCTCAGCTGATAGCTGCTGTAAGCCCCGCCTCCTCTAGGGGTGCTGGTGTAAGGATGGGCGGGGTAATGTTGCTGGTAGTGGGCGGGGAGTCCGTGGACCACGCCTCCAATGGATTCCTTTGGGATAAGACTGGCTGCATAGTGACTCGTGGGCGGGACGTGTATGGAAGGGGAGGAGCCTTGTACGAGTAGGTGCTTCATGTGGGACGTGGGGGTGGGGTAGGGGTACAGGCTGGGGGTGCTGGTGAACGACGGGGCCTCCTGGAGACAGTAACGAGATGAGGCCGGAGGGTACGTGTGCTGTCGACGCAGGGAAGACGAGCCACCGGATGATTCTTGGGATGAGGAGACAGTGGTCTGCAAAAAAGGAAAACAGGAAACTGAACCACACGTTCTTTACGATACGTAGAACCCTCTGACTTGCGCGATGCAGAATACAGTCTTAAAAAACGGAATTTACTGTACAACGCGGAATGTCACAGATTTTTGTCCAATTTTAAACGAATTAATCAAAAGTAGGTCATTACACAAATTGTATCGCGATATGGAGTAGTATTTGTAAATAATAAGCTGTAATAATGTAATGCAAGGCAAGTAATGCAGATGCATGGTTTCCATTACTACCGTATTTTTCAGACTATAAGTCGCATTTATTTAGAACCAAGAAAAAACATTACCGTCTCCAGCCGTGAGAGGGCGCTCTATGTCTACAGTGTAAACAACAGGAGCACTGAGCAGCACAGAGCGCCCTCTCACGGCTGTAGATGGTAATGTTTTCTCTTGATTCATTTTTAGTTCATTTCTCTCGATAAATAAGTCGCACCTGACTATAAGTAGCAGGACCAGCCAAACTATGAAAAAAAAAAGTGTGACTTATAAGCCGGAAAATACGGTACACAGACACACTGAAGCAGAAATACATGAACAACATCTCCGAAACTGCTGTGAGAGTCACTTCATGAGCATTTTACCCTTTGATTTGAGTAAAACTAGTGTCATATCAATGTTATCAAAATTAATTTGACTTGAAGACATTGTGCCCGAAATATTACTATTGTTCAGTAGAAAGTACATAATACAACTATTACTTCTACAAAAATGATTAAAACTTTAATTGTTAAGGAATAAATCACAACATTTCTGCCATGTTTTAATGTTAATAGTAAATCTCTTTTGTTTGAAATATAAAATAAATATAAAACGTGTTTATTTTTCCGTAATTAAAAGATAAATGAAATTAATGCTTTATGCCTTCATTTGATAACCAGAAAAATACTAAAATCTAATCTAAAAATGCCATTTTTAGAATAAATTAAGTTGTTTTTACGCATTTAAAATGATAAGATGTGCTAAAACAGAATTTGGTAACAAAACATCATGTAAAAATAAAAATCCAATGGACCTAGACATATCGTTTTTTAATATATATAACTTAAATAGATGTGAAACGGTTTCATGATTTTAACTAATTAGACTTTTTGATTAGTACAAATTAATCTAACAATTAAAAAGGGGTCCAGAAAAATAAATGGAATTTGGGGAAGTTGATTTCATAGGACCCCAGATACGCTGCGGCGAGGAGCATGGACAGAAGTGGTCACCTGACTGAGGTTGAGAGGTTGAGATCTGCTGGGCTCCTGTTGGTGGTCAGTGACACTCTCTCCTGAGCTGCTCGCATGCCTTGCAACAGCAGCTCTCTTGGGCTTCATGTAGTAATTCTGTGGAAGACCTGAAGCAAACACGACGAATGCAGTTTTTAGTTATGTATTTCTTTTATAAAGAACTGCTGACCAAGCCATGTAAAAAAGAGGGAAACCTGCTAATACTCGCCTATAGCCGATGGGATTTTGGCTGATATTGAGCTTTCCACAGGCTGTGCTTTCACAAATGGAGCCACCACTGCCAGGGATTTGAAGAGTCGTGAGGACTGGACTCCTGTGTGACTGTCCTGGGGCTTGGGAGTCAGAGGACTGGCGGTGGAGGAGTCCGAATCATGGACCGTCAGACAGCTGATCACATTAGTCCTGTGGCTGGGGCCAGAGCTGAACAAAATTGTATGAAATTATTTAAAAATTGTGTTTCATTGAAATTATATGGAGCTACTTCTCATTGTGAAAAGAGGAATCAGACATTAGCCCCTTTCACACATACAGACTTTACCGGTAAATTACTGTTAAGAGATCGAGTGTCAACAGGATTTCAAAAATACCGGTAAACATTTTACTTGTATAAAAGGTTTGACCAGTAAATTGCCGGAATGGTGCTGTGCGTAAACGCAGGATGAAGATAACCAGTATGAGCATGTACCAGTTCAGGACGTCTACTGTGGCCCAATCATCACATTCAGACGCAGAGCACGCATTTACACTACGCTGTGTGGTTCGGTTTTGAAGTTGTATAAGGCAGTGTCTCTTGGGCAAAAGTGCTGCATGAATGTGAACGTTTGACACAAAAACGAAATAGGATAACATCAACAAAAACACTTGAGTACACCCATCCATTAACAGCAGTGAGGTCATTTCCGGTTAATGATATCAGAATTACCGTTAAACACACGTGTGTAAAAGTAGTTCTGGTAATTTTAAGGCAATTTACTGGTATTTCTGTATAAAAGGGGCTTTTGCAGAATGTAATTTATTTTGCATTAAATGCATATATTCCTGTTAAATTTTTTATAAAATATTTCTAAAAGAATTGCAGATCAAGGCTACTTCAAAATACTGCAAAATACTGTATCATTTAAATTAACTTTTCTATTTTAATAAATTTTAAAATGTTATTTGTTCCTGTGATCAAAGCTGTATTTTCAGCATCATTCCTCCAGTCTTCTGTGTCACATGATCCTTCAGAAATCATTCTCATATGCCGATTTGCTGCTGAAGAAACATTTCTGATAATTATCAATGTTGAAAACAGTTGAGATGCTTCATATTTGTCTGAAAAAATTGGATTTTTTGTATTTGTTCTTTTCTGGATTCATTGATAAATAAAGTTTTAAATAGAAAGTTTGTTGTGTATGTGAAAACATGGCAATCATACCAGGAAGTGACCTCACTCACCTAGCAGGGTAGAACTTCCTCTCGTCCTCATCTTCAGTGTCACTGTGTATGGTGATGACGCTGACAGCAGGACTCGGGGTGTCACAGATAATGATGGGCTGAGTGAGAATAGCACTGAATGACTGAGAGCTCACCAGAGCACTGCTGGGAATACAGAAACAGAAGATTTCACATTTAAAACTTAATCTATGTCCTTGCATTAGTATGCCAAATCGTTGTTATTTATAAAAAACATTGTGTGGTACACATTCCAACTCAAAAACTTTTTTTTTTTTCAAACTATACTATTTTGAGTGTCATTTGAGTGGCCCAATACCTGCTGGCAGTGTCACAACAGATCCTGCTCCTCTTGTTCTGCGACCGTGTGACCGCAGACGTTCCTCGACTGAGAGAATGAGTGGGATTAAGGCGGCCAAGGATGTGTGGATTCTGCTGGACAACGCCATTGTGCTGACCGCTCTGAGAAACCCTGCAGGATACAACCAACCAATCGCTTTTGACCACATTCAAACATCTATTGTACTCACATTGTGTGCAGATAATGAAAGTTTACGATTCTTCCTAAACATTTACTTCCAGCTTGCCGTCTGCTGCGTGGAGCTCTCAGACAGCAGGGTCTCCAGAGGTGATTCGGTCACTACGGACTGGTGGCTGGGGTTGTGGATGGTCATGCCAGGCACCTGCTGCCATGCAGATGGTATAAGGATCTGCTGGGTTCCCGCCGGCCAAGCCTGCTGGAAGACGACAAAATATCTGCCTGAGTGACAATGGTACTTTTGAAAATGTTGAAGCCACTGAATGTTGATCAAATTTAAAAGAAGTTTCACTGGCAAATCAATAGTGGGTAGAAACAGCACACAATGACTGACACCTGACATCTATGGCCATTTAAATCTGAATTTAAACATTTGTGTCATGCCAGAATGATGACAAACTTCAACTAACATGCCGAGGTGACTGCACACAATTCAAAATTGAACACCAAGAAAATTAAAAATAAATCATTGCACAAAATAAAATAAAAAATCTGCAATTCTCTCCCGGAGCATAAGGCAGCTTTAGATGTAGCTTAGCCATTTTGTATGATTTTTAAAGCCAAGACAAGCACAGCATGCTTAAATCACACACAAGCCTTAAAAATTAAAGATGTGGGGGCAGGAAAGAGTAGTCCGGCGACCTGTTGGGAAGAATCATGGCTGTTAAATAGTCAGAAAACACTGAGCAAAACTGGCCAAAAGATCTGCCATGCCAGTATGGGCAGCACTAGAGTACCTGCGGACAGACATGGCTATATGAGAGGGAGAGGAACATGGCTGCGAGTGTTTCTGAGCTGTAGACAAGGTCAGTCTCCTCCCCTGAGAGAAGGAGGAGGGCCAAACAGACGGTGGGGCTGGCAGGAGGAGGGGTGGGGGTCAAAGGAGGGACAGAAAAAATAAATAAATCACACAACAAAAAGCTGCAAGCAAAGCACAGAAGAGTCAACACATGCCTCCCATGCCAGACCTGCACTGAGAGAGAACGATGAGGGAGGGACTGAGAGAGAGAGAGGAGAAGACCAGAAAGATGGAAAGGGAGATAAAAAAAGGGAAGAACTGAATGACAAAGAAAAAAGAGGAAAAATCTGAAAGAAAAATAAAGTGGTCAGAAATAAAAACAGAAATCAGGAAAATGGGAGAAATTCTAAAGAGGAAAACCATAAGAAATCAAACAGAGAGAGAGATATCAGGAAAGACAAAAATGTCACCGAAAAACACAAAAGATCAGTAAATTTCATGGAGTATCCATAAATTAAAAAGATGGTGATTGGAAAAAGAATCAAAGCTTCACTGAATGAAAACAAACAAACAAATAGTAAAAAAATCAACAAGGGATCAATGAGAATCCAGAATTATCAAAGTCAGATCACAGAAAAAAAGATCAAAGTGCCAATGAAAAAGATAAACAAAAGATCAGTGAAGAGATTAAATAATTATTAAAGAGGTGGAAAACAAGATCAATAAGAGACAATAGATCAGAGAGACCAGGAAAAAAGTATCAAAGAAACAAGTAAATATAAAAGATCAAAAAGTGATCAGAAAGAAATGAGATATGACTAGTAATATGGAGAGACCAGAATAGGAGTAGAGTTAGAAAGAAAGAAAGAAAGAAAGAAAGAAAGAGGCATTTAAGCAGGATTTTGGAAAGTGCCACAGAGGGTCAATGGGAGAATGAGAAATGCTGATGTTAGTGGTAGAGCGCTGGGTGGGTCTCTCTTTACCAGCACTGTGGCTGTCTGCTCCAGCAGGGCAGGCCTTCCTGCCCCACAGCCCAGTGCCAGGGGCAGCGGGTACTGGGACGCCACTCCCGCTGTGTGGGGGTGCAGCGTGGCCACCATCAGAGGCGTGCAGGAGCCCTGTGGAGGAGGGGCGCCATGGAGGGACAGGGGCAAAAAGCATGGAAAGATTAGACAAAGGGTCAGACTCAGGTCAGGGGTACAAGGCTGTGATCTCACGTGCCATTTACAGGCACTTGCCAGCAGCCGAACAGCGGTCCATGCAGACTTTAAGGACTGAAGTTTCCTCTTCAGCTCAACTGGATTAATTAGCAGTTCATCAGATCGCAGTGATGGACCGTCAGCGTTAGACAGAATGCCACCGTTTCACAAACAATGCACTTTATGTATTACCTGCGTCAGCATGCTGGGCTGAATCTGAAGAGGCTGGGTGGACTGGTTCTGCTGGACAACAGGAACACCGTTCTCCATCCGGACAGGATAGCTAGAGGTTTTATTAGAGGATGGAAGCCCTTCAAGAATAAAACAAGAGTGCTTTTCAAGAGTGGGGAAGCCTTGCATTTGTATCAAACGAATAATCCAAGGTTAAACATCTTGCACTAATTGCAAAGTAAACACAAAAAATGATGAATGACTTAAATTAAACCAAATACATATTCACGCTGCCATTGCAGAGATCAAAAGAAAAGAAAGCAGGACATTTTCTCATTTTCATTAAATGAAACAGATATAATGCTTATTCAAGTATTTTGTGGTGATCTGTATGATTAAGTTATCAAAGGTGAGCAGCAAAGACACTGGTAGATTAGGTAAAAATTAATGTTTTATTTAATACAGTAGTTATATTCTTAAGTTCCTTATCAGTTCCATGTGTTTCAGGAGACAATATACACAAATGAACCATGACGCAATCCTTTATTATTATAATTATTATTTTGTTTAATTACACTAGAGGTTAAGGGAAAAGGATACTATACAAAATTCCAGCACAGTTTAAATCTTACAAAAAAAATATAAGCAAACACGGGTATTCAAAATTATGCATTTTTCAAACTTTCAAAACTCTTCTGCGCACCCTGAAATGAGATCTTAATTTTTGTCACCGTTTTCAAGATTAACTTCTTGCAATCCATTTTAATTGCCGCTTCTGAGACAAGGTAATAAAAAAAGAAAAGAAAAAACACTTCCAGTCCAACAATGCACGCAGCTCCGGCTCACCTTGGATAGTGGTGGGGGGGCAGACGATGAGGGTTTGCTGGAAAGGTTCGGTCTGAGCACACAGCTGAGTGGGGCGACTCTGCAGGGGGATGCTGGGTTGGGCCAGGCCTGGGATGTTAATGGTGGCCTGCTGGTAAAGTGCCGGTTGGTAGTTGAGGAGAGGAACAGCTCCACCAGCAGACGGAACCTGAGAAAAATACCAACACCGATAAGATTGAAGCCAACCCTTATGAAAGCGCTTACAGTGCGTGTCTTTTTAACCAGCTGGGTTTCCCCTCACCTGGCTGTGCTGGTTCAGCTGGCTGCTGAAGGTCACAGTCAGGTTTCCTGCAGCTCCAGGAACAGCGTTAGCAGCAAACAGGGATTTCCCACTGTCAAAGCTACTGTTCCTTCTCTTACAGATGTCCATGTTCTGGAAGCACGACTTCACACTACAAAAATATGATACGAGCATCAAATGTACAACATTTCAAGTAATTTTTATAAACGTGTCTTTGTGAAAACATTACTGGTGTGTATCTTGAGGCACTGATACATGTTAAAGGGTTACTTTACCCAAAAATGAAAACGCTGTCATTAATTACTCACACTCACGTCGTTCCAAACCTGTTAGATCAACATCATCGATGTTATTTATGTTCAGCATGCGGACGCCGTCTACTGTGTGTAAATAATGCTGATTACGTTCTGTGGTACTCTCCAAAATGGCGGAAGACAGTAACTCATGGAGAATAAGTTATGTTATTATTGTTTTCTTTTTGCGCAAAAAGTATTTGCGTAGCTTTGTAAAATTAGTACTATTTTAACAATGTCCTTACTACATTTCTGTGCGTTGATCGTGTTAGGATCCTTGCGGTCTATGGGAAAAATATCTTAATTTGTGTTCCCGAGATGAACGATGGTCTTACGGGTTTGGAATGACACGAGGGTGAGGAATTAATGACAGACTTTTCATTTTTGGGTGAACTCTCTCTTTAAGATCAGTCAGTGCAAGTTGCTTTCATTTGAAACAGCTCGGACCCGCATTTTAGTCTGGGACTAGGCTTAAGCCTAGTGGGCACAGATGTCTTAAAAATGACGTACTGTGAGCTGTGTGGGAAGTTCAGCAGGTGGCTCATGGTCACAAACGGATGTGCCAGGGTCTTTGTGGGCGTAATTCTTTTATCAGCGTCCAGCCGCAACATCCTCTTGAGCAGGTCAATCAGCTCCCGGCGGTCCGCCTTCTCCGCCAACATGTCAGTTCCTTCTAAGTGAGTCGGCAGATTGACCTGGAAACCAATCGATGCAGTCAGAAAATGTTTGACAGTTTCTTTTAAACCAATGACAAGTTACATCCTATACATACAAGTATTTCTAATTACCTGCATCATGTCATCCAAACAATTGAAGATGTATTTTCTGGCTTCTTTTGACTTGACGCCCATTTCTGCCTCATGCTCAGATGGGGTCTAGAAAAAGACATACGTGTCAGTCTAATACAATATTAACCACCCTTTTTTAAAATATGAAACTTATTTGCATTTTACGCCACCCCCCAAAAAACCCAAAAGTATGGGTACTGACTTTTAACCTCCACAGCGGGTAGCTGGAGTCTGGTCCTTTGTTGAAGAAGCGGCTTGTCTTCGTGCCAGCACTCAAGAGATACTCAGGAGGCAATCCCTGTGTCTGAGAAATGTACCGAATCTGGAGGGGGGGGGGGGGGAAATAAGAAGTTAGTACAAAGACTAGAGGAGTGTGTGTAAATTTCTGCAATCATAAAGGATTTTTTTTGCTATAGGGTAAAGTCATTCAGTCTTGCCAGTGTGACATGTTCACAGATGGCCAATTAATGGTCTTGGTGATGATTTTTGACGTCCCTCTTAAGAACGTGAGTACAGAATGACGTGTCCGTTGTGCGACCAGCTGTCAGTGCTGAATCATGTTTGGATGTCTTGGCTACAACATAGAGGCTGTCGTCATTGTACAATCTGCCAGGTCTAGCTCCTTAAGGTCACGTTGTACAATCTGTCAAGGTATTATCTGAACCCTCAGGTTGTGTTTCCAGTCACTGACCTGAGGATTTTCCTTTTCCACAAATGCTAGTTAATGTAATCATATTTTGCGGAGTTTGCGGATTCAATCTTTGCGTTTCAAACTCTCAATTTCCAGGTTTTCCAAAAACAAAACATGTAGTGCACAGTTGGCTATGATTAGTGTAAAACATTTCAGACAGTGCAATTTTTGTTCTGGTTGTGGTGGATGCTTTAGACTGCCATACTATGCTTGGACTGTACAATATTGGCATACTGCTACGACCAAGCCCCATATAAACAGTGCATTTTATAATGAGCCTCATTTGCACAGAAACTGCCATATTTATGGATCATAAATACTAAATGCCAAAGGTTTATATGTGTGCATGACACATTTAAAAGGAAACAAGTATAGAAACCATACAGTTATAGAGCTTCTTTATAGGAGAACTGAGAAGGTTGAGAGCTAATAATTTTTCTGATAATAACAGTAACATAACAGTAACCTGGTCATATTCTGAAGCTCCTGGATATAATGGCCAGCCCAGAAAGAGCTCTGCAATCACACAACCCAGTGACCACATGTCAATGGCTTCGCAAAACGGCAGACCAAGGATGATCTCAGGGGCTCTGAAGATAGAAAGCAGAAAACATTTTCGTGAACCACTTCAATCTCATAATCTATGCATTTAGGCTCGATGTTTAGGATTCAATCGGGTGATTATTACAACAACACAATCTCATAACTGTGGGATGTGTGAATCATTACCGCTCACCTGTAGTAGCGAGACTGGAGGTAAGTTGAGCAGCTGGCTTTGGAGACGTGACTGGCTGACCCGAAGTCAATGACCTTCACCCTGTAGGGCTGTCGGATGGGGTCCACCAGCATGATGTTCTCAGGCTTCAGATCAGCGTGGATGAGACCCAGGCTCTTCAGCTTCATCAGGGCCGTGGCCACCTGCTGCAGGATGGGGCGGATGTGCCTCAGGGGCAGTGGGCTGAACTTACTGTGCTTCAGGAAATCGTAAAGGTTCTGCTCCAGCATTTCAAACACCAAACATGTGTGGCCCTTGTGCTGGAAACACTCGTAGGAGCGGACAAAGTTGAACTCGTCAGCGTTCTCTGCACTCAGCCGGTTCAATATGCTCACCTAGAGGAGAAATTAGGAGTCAGCGTCAAATCAAGTAAATAGGAAAACCCCTTCATCTCTTAATTTAGTTGTGCCAGGGTCTTAGAAATGTCTTCTTTGTATTCATGTTGGTTACATCTGTTCCATCATATATCATGAGCTATTCATTCATAAATTTTGATTCAGGAAAAGGCGCTGTTATTTTTAGGACTCAACTTTTTGAATATGCATTTGTACGAGTTTTGCTTTCAGATGCAAAATTTATGGGAGGGGAGTATTAAAATCAATTGGGCAACACTATTTACTAATGATTGCGCTCGTCAAATTACTAGTATTTGTGCCATTATTTAATGCCCAAAAATAGCATATCTTCAAGCAAGGCGGTAATTTGCACTGCTCTTGGTAGATGGCACTGGTCATTGTAGAAATTATTTAGTTGCAGTGTTTTTTATTGTGAGCATTATTAGTAAATCACACGCAGAATTTTCCCTCCCATCTGCGCTTTCATGGAATCGCGCACAAATGCTAATTTGCCCTGTTTAGTAAATCTGGCAAATGGAGTTAGGCTACGTTCACACTTATCGTCTTTTTTGAAGCTGCCAGTGTCTGTTTTACATTATAATCCTATGGATAAACATTGTTTTCAAAAAAGTCCTGAGGGCTTTTTGAAACACCACCACCGGAGTTGGTGTATGCACGCAATTATTGTAAGCACCATACTGCATCGTTCCTTGTATAATGTCGCGCACTCACAAACATCGTTGTGAACTGACATTCTCCTCCCCATTGACTTCAAAAGCCAACATAAGAGCCAACTTTTTACTCAGCAGCGCTAGGTTACTGTAGCAGTTGTTTTGGCAACAAAAAGTGTCCTCGGCTGCTATTTGTAAACAAACACTGCCAGCTTTTTACTTTACTTAAAAAGTGCTCGTCAAGTTTTTCTTGTCAAAAAAAGATGCCAAGTGTGAACACGCCCTAAGAAGTAAAATAGGCAATGCTAGTTGCAATTTCTGCAGTAAAATCAGGCAGAAATGAAATACACTTGATTAGGTGATAACCCAAGATAGGAAAACAATAACCCAAAAACATACTGTAGATCCCATCATAACATACCTCGATCTGTCCCTGACGTGCATATGACGGATGGTTCTTCAGGATCTTGATGGCCACAATCTCACTTGTTCCTCTTTTCCAGCACTTAGCCACCTGCCCAAACGTGCCCCGGCCGAGAAACTCAAGAACTTCGTAGCTGTTGGAGACGGAGCAGAGGATCTCGTGCTGGACCAGCTGGTAGTCCCCTTCCCCGTTGGAGCTGCTGCTTTTGGTGGTGGGGGCTGAGTGGGGGATGGACTGGGCGGTGGTTCCCGCTCCTCCCGTCCGCGCAGAGAAAGCAGGAGCAGAAAGCTCCTCCAGAATCTGAACACTGCCGCTGCCGCTTCCGCCTCCTCCGGAGCTCTCCACCTCCTCATGCTTCCTCTTCATGCCGTACCGGTGCCCACGGGAGGAGTGAGACTCCGAGTGGTGGATGTTGTGGGAAGTTCTGCGGCTGGACCCCCGTGGGAGGCTCCCGGTGCTGTCTGCAGCACGGACCACCACCTGGCCCCGGGACGCTGGGGGGAGGACAAGGCCAGAGGAGCCGAAAGGGATACCTGCTGCGGGGTTGAAGCTGTACTGGCCCACAGAACTGTACGCTTCATTGGAAGCATCCCAAGCACAGCTCTCCACTTTCATTTTTTTCACCCTACAGAAGGCACTGGAAGACACAGATGGAGGGGAGAAAACCTGCAGCTGTGAAGCCATGCCTGCAGATATTGGATTTATAAGTTCGGCAATGTTGAAGACAGAATGAACACAGAAGTGCCCCTATAACACCATTTCCAATATTGTAATCGATCAGCAAAGTTGTAAAGCTGAAAGTGCACGATAAATAAAGTCGTCTCCTAAAATAAAGAATCGACTCTCTACAGCCTAAACGAGTCGTTAGTTACAGGTAACACTTTTGCATAATTCCCACCACCCATGTTCTACATTGTCCAGCAGAGAACAACTTGACCCCGGCCATAAAACAATTTTATTGACAATGGCTTCTCTAATCTAGGGGAGTTGCTGCAGGAACTAGGGCTGCATGATAAAAATCGCATGCTATATTTAATTGCCGTTGTTCACTGACCAGATGTGCAAAACCACGATCATATTTTGCGTTTCAGTGAACAACGGCTCTGTGTAGTTAATGCTGCTCCATGTGAAAGCACGCAGGTGATAGTGATTTACCGCTGATTACAGAACCGGCTTAACTGACAAGATGCGCATTTAATATTGCACGCCTACAAAGTAAACCAATCACAACAAACTGAGCCATCTGACCAATCAGAGCAAAGCAGGCTCATGGAAAGGAGGGACTGAAATCTTTTAACTGCTTCGATCTAATCGTTTGAGAATCACTGGGAAAAAAAAATGGCATGAGAGGGGCACTTAATAAAAATGACTAGGGCTGCAAAACAATTAATCGCAATCAATACAAAATAATGTTTACATATTGTATGTACTGTTTATATTTATGTATATAAATAGACACATACACATAAATATTCAGGGAAAGCATTTACATACAAATACATTACATGTGTATTTATATATACACATAATAAATATACACAGTACACACAAATAGTATGTGAACAAACTTATTTTGAATCGATTAATCCCGATTAATCATTTTGCAGCCCCAAAAATGACAATACGGATTTATCAGCATGATTGAACAGTCAGATAATGTTATAAATATTTACAAGCATTAACGTAAATGTATTGAGATCTGAAAATGGCATTGCAATGACTGTCAGCTCCATGTGGTAAAATTTCGCGATAGCACTAGAGAGAAAATCCTGCCTTGTTGATCAGAGTTTAATATTAAATTCAATAATTCAGTAAGTTGTTTTTCTTTCATTGATTGTTACTACAAAAATAACTGACCTATCAGTAAGCCCCTCCCCTCAAATGCAGATGAGCCAATGGCAATCGAGTATCAGTTGTACAGTTTGAGGAACTCTGACATCTTTAAGTTTCAGCATCATAGAGAAACATAGAACGATCCGAAGCTTTCATTGGTTTGATGGTGTTTATGCTACAAACATGAAAAAACAATGTGCCTGGGGTACTCGTAACACTGATTCCAGGTATCCCCAGTGGATAGGCAATAGAATTTATTACATTCCCTAAACCCAAACAAAACAGAGCCAAAATTTCCCTAAGCAACCCCAATGAAGAAAAAAAAGTTCATTTTCTGATTGCATACTCTCTTAAGTTACAATTTTCATCTGCTCAAGCACAATCTTAATGTTAAACCTTGTGCTTCAGCAAGGGATCTCCGGCTAAAATCTATGTTAAAGTTAGTCAGTCAACGCTAACGTATAAGCATAAATAAACTGTTCTTACATCATGAAAAGTGTCGGGCAAAAACACAAACGAAGATATACATTAAATTATGTACATATACAACTTAAATTTAATTTGATCTGACATGGTGGTACATAAACAGTTGTGGTTCCGGGATGTCATTGTGATTAAAATGGCTGTAACATGAGACTTCCCCTGTTTGCATTATGATCTGTATTTTTACATATTTATTCCCTCCATGGCATATTTCAGGCCCACTTAAATTATGGTCCTTCTGTGTCCAAAATGTATCAAAAACATCTTGGGACAAGACAGCAGCAAAACCTGTTAGTTTATTCTAGTTCTAAATGAACGTAACAGGAAAAAGATGAATGCACTTTTGGACGTTGAATGTAAGGGAAATGCCATTTTGGAATTTCTGTGGTCTAATGTGAGATTGTTTTTCATGTTCTTGTTCATGATGAAATTTTATTTTATTGCTGTAATTAATTTATAGAGTTAACAAGATGACCAGTTGAATTCATGTTGGGATTTTTTGTTTGTTATTATAACCTAAAAATGCAATGTGAAAGTTTTAAACAGAGATATATATATATATATATATATATATATATATATATATATATATATATATATATATATATACACACACAAATATACATATAACAAGAATCATTTTATAATGGAAATGTTGCTAGGTAAACAAATAAAACCTTTATATTATTTATAATCTCCCTATATGATAGAAATGATTTTAAAGTGGAAATAATTTCGAGTTAAACTACAGGCAGGTAAATGCGTAACATGTTTTGTCCCATATCTGAAGCATCAGTGTGTACTGTATTACATGCACCCAGGGATTTCAACGGACGACAGACCAGACAGATAAAATAAACTGAATAAATAATTAGTATTATATTTAGCTTTTAAAAACTGATCGTGTTTCTTAGTCGGCCAAGAATCTGCATTGAGGGTCTCTCTGCCTGAAAACGATGGCTGAAACAACTGATTTACGGTCTTTCTGAATGTGCTCATGTATCTAGAACAGTTAATCCAAATAAAAACCATCAAATCACCATAACAAACCGAAATATCAAACATTAACTACGAGCTGCACAGTTGTAGTGTGTAAACTGAATTATTATCGAGTTTTAACGCGAAACCAACCCGCTGTATGTTTACAACACCAGACGACTCCACCCTTTTCGAGAAAACTGCGCTAATGTCACGAAACCGAATAAGAAAAACTGAAATTAACGGGAAAACCACGGCGTTTGCTTGTGTAAATATGAGCATTAATATCGCAATCACTGAGCTGAGTGTCGTCGAAACTGCAGACGCCATGAGTTTGCTACACTGTATCCGTCAGCTATATTTAACGAATCGTAATACATTATAAATTATATATGTTGTATACTGTTACAATACAACATATATAATATCCAAAATAAAAAAAAGCATTCTTATTCAGAATTAATCATTGGAAAACATGACCAGAGCTCAACAAATCCAACCTCCTTTACAAAAACCCATTTAAACGCATTTCATACCTATATTAGTTTAATTAAAGACACTTCTGCGGGTGTATATATTATGGATGCGTATTGCCATATTCATACCTGAGCGTGTTATTGATCCTTGTCTGGGGCAGAGGAGAGCTTTAAATCCCTCGGATCTGGATACTAGGCCTTCATTGTTAGTGAGCAGCCCCGGCCCTACAGTTAACTCGAAAATAAACCGCGATCGGTATAAAAATACAGCTCCATCTGTCGCAATGAGCGGTGAGCGGGAAAGCTGCTCATGAAATGATCGATTTCTGATCTTCTACTAAAAAGCCCTGTTTAAAATCCAGGCAGAAAGGGGCTGTTGTGCTCCCCAGAACATCCAAAGCCTGATTATCAGCTGCTTCAGTCAGGCTTCCTGTCCACGGACTCGGGACCGCGCATGCGCACACGGCTCACGCGTTTTGTAACACGCACCGAGATGAGCAATTGTGCAACTGTTGATGATGGGAAATACCATGCCGCTGATCAACATATTTCTCGTTACTACTGGAAACACATCACTGACGCACACAGAATCACTTCAAGCCAACTTACATGGAAGAAAGAAGACGAGCATGGCATTTTTGTTAAAAAAAAAAAAAAACGGTTCATGCTTTATAAGACTAGGTTTCCAAAGAAGATGGATGAGAAATACTGGAAATACCGTGTTCAGCTTTTAAACTCATAGTCCACTTACATAATCAGTGCTAAAAAAATATTTTTAGAGATGAATTTATAATTTCTGGGTTTTCAAGTGACTACAATGACTGCTAATGATCCACTGTTGTAAATGTAAAGATTTGTAGTCATGTTTTAATGATAGTTCATTGAATGCCTGTGCAACTTGTTAACGTCAAAATGAAGTTGAATCATTTTCTTGCTTCTGATTCAGATCCAAACAACCTTGGGTCAGATGTGCTAGTAAGTGCAGTAACCTGCAGAATTGTTTTTCAGGCAAAAACAATAATCCATGAAAGAAACAACAAAATACTATTCTGGTAACGCAAAATAAAAAGACAGATATGTGTGTAATCAGAGAGTTAAACACTTTTCCAACAGTCACATATTAAGTAATGTATTCCCAAACTGTTGGGAACTGATTATGAAAGCAGAATTTGAGATGTCATAACTGTAATGAAAGGATCCGAAAAAGAAAATAAACAGGATGAGAATGAATTATAACATGGATAATAAGGGGCTCAACAGAAACACTGTTGACAGTTAATTCTTTAGTTTAACTGGTCTGTCATACAAAAGCTGCTTTTCTTTTCCACCGTGTCACAGTAGAAAAGACTGCTGGTTTCATTTCAAAGTGGCTTTCTGAGGTTTGGCTTTGGCTGATGACTGGCGTCGGGCCACATGATGAGACACACATGAGGAGGAGTCCTTCGCTTCACCTTGATCTCCTGTAAAGGAGAAAAAACCTTAACATGTATAACTAAAGGAAGACCCCTTTTGTTTAGATTTCTTGAGTCAGATTTACCTCCACAACCTCAGGAAACAGCTCAGACAACTCTGTCCTTCAGGTTGAAGGCCAAGCTCTGCGCAGACATTAATACAAATATTAATATCAACTAATGAATATGTTGAATATTATGGAATAAAATTATATGATGATGGTGCTTTTACCTTCCACAGAGAAAAGTTTTGTCTGCAAAACCTTTTGTGATGGAAATAATGAGGAGAGGAAAAGCTATATTTCTGTGCTTTTGTGAGCGAATGCGAGGGAATGAAAACGTTTAGTGAAAGACAGCAGAGGGGAACGTTGGGGTTATGTAAAACTTTTGCGAGAGAATGCAGCGTTTCCTGGGGAACTTAATAGTTCTGCGAGAGAATGATTGTTTTTCTATGGAAAGATGGCAAGTTTCACAGGGGAACGGAGGCAGCATAAACTTTCTCAGGGCAATGGAAACGTTTTGCGAGAGAACACACATTTATTTCTAAAGAAAGGAAAGTTTCTCAGAGGGAAGTTTTTTTAAGTTCAACCACTCAGTGTCAATCACACATATACAGCACCTTTAATTTATAAATCAGTGCATAAAACAGTGACCTGACATTATTTCCTAGCGTAGGCCTAATTCAGTCTCATTTGTGTATTCCAGTATATTAGATGGCAGAGGTTCAGCACCAGATGCAAGGCACGAGCTCTTTCCGTATCCTGAGGTGATCCTGCTTCAGATGCAGTGTTGCTCATCTTCCTGTTTCCACCCACACTCATCTGAAACACAGTTTCATTTAATATTAAAGTCATCATGAAAGAGAAACAGCTTTCTTTAGCAGCATATAGACATACATTGATCCTAATGTCTGAAAAATAATCAAACAAACACATTAGCTGTAATAATTACAATAAATGTGACATGATGTGCTGTTTTAATTTGTGTTCCTAATAATATAATGAAATATGCACTAATGTATAGTATGATACAGAACGTATACACACATATTAAATGCAGGAAATACCGCTGGAGTGAATTCAGAGCAGATGAAGGTGAAGTGAAGAGTGTGTCCTGCTTCACATTGACTCTCAGTAAATACTGGACGTGTCACATAAACAGCACACGCACGAATCCTGCAGTCAGTCTTCATGCAGTGATTTAGGAGAAAGAGAAAATGAAGGCAACATCATTTCTGTCTGCTTTCACTTTTGATTTAATCATTTAAGCAGTGGTACAAGCCATCATTTTACTTTCTTATTATTAGAAGTAAGGCTCACCATATGAAAAAAAAATTCCATCTTTAACATCTTAAATATGCAACACATCTGCATATTAAAACAAAATCATTAAGATTTAACAGGTCACTTATTTGTTGATTGTCTAAAGTTTTTTTTTTTTTTTTAAAGATAAACCAACCAATATTTAAGCAAAATCTCAAATGAGGGCGAGACCAACCTATTATAAAACAAGGCAGCATTTGCTATAAAAGCAAAATGTCCTGCCCCAGCTTCCTGTTTCAATATGAAATATGACAACTTGTGAAAGAAAATGAAATGGCTTGTCAAGTCATTGAATGTTATTTTTAAAGAGCATTGAAAGGTCAAAAAATGTAATTTAAATATCTCATTTCAACTAATTGTAAAAGCAGAAGCAATGCGATAATCAAAAATGTAAATGTTGCAAATTTGTTTCTTGCTCATTATTTTGGATGTTTTAAAAAATTTTAATGATTGAAGTCGTAAAGTTGTTGCAGAAAGTAATACATCTATAACCAAAATCACTAATAATGTATATTCCAGTTGTTGAAGTTATCCCTCCAGCATTTAAAAAACAACAAGCATAATTATTCAACTATTTCATCCATTATTGTGTAGCTTGTGCTCACTAGATGTCACTGTCATCATATTACAGAATGGTTACATGCGAATTAGACTTTTTATTTGCATATAGCATTCACATATAGCACAAATATCACAAATTTAATTATGGGAAGCAAATTCACACAAGGGATGTCAACTTTTAAAAACTTAAAATCCCATACAGAGCTTTAGGAGAGAACCAAATCTAAAAACATCAGAAACCCATCACTATCCCCAAGCTCGTCTTTAGATGTTGGCATATATTATTCTTCTGAATCTTCATCGCAGTCCTTCGTGTCCTGCTTGAGGGCGTCTGGTTTAGCAGGACAGCTGGTTAGTGTTTTGGAGGCGTGTAAAGCCATGTGCGGAAACTCCCGAAAGATGACAGTGCACGAGGAGATGCCTGCGAAACGAAACAAGTTAACAGACTTCAAGCCTTGGACTGAGAATAACAAGAGCTGAGCAGCCGAGTCCCTGCTCTGGAACACCAGAAACTCATTTATCATTATTCTATTAATAGATTATAAGCTAATGTAGTGTAATATAATATCACATGATATCCCAGCATTCTGCAAAACTTCCCCATTAATAAAAAAAAAAAAAACAGTAGCTGGGCAGTTGACATGGGATGTAGAGACGTGACAGTAGTTTTGTAATGAATGTAAAACTATTTTGAACTATTTCCATTTTTTATAAATGCATTTTTTGTCCTTATGTTATGAGACTATATGGAATATTTGTATTTTATGTAAAAAATTATCACACATAACTTGAATAACTAATAAAAAATAACTTTTTTTTTTAAAATATGGTTAAAATGTGAAAAGAAATATTAAACAGTAACTTACCAAATAATAACAACAACAATTAATAATAATAATTGCAATATGTGTAATATATAATGTGCATACACAACCATTCAAAAACCATTTAAATTAAATTAACACTTGTAATGATGCATTAAACATAGCCAAATTGACCGTAAAACTTAAAATTTTTTTACCGTTTTATTTTCTGTTAAATCAAATAATTTAGAGAAAAAAATATACATTTAGAATGATTCTGAATTAAGGATCATGTGACACTGAAGACTGGCGTAAGGATGCTGAAAAATTTAGCTTTGATCCCATAAATATAATATATCCCAAGAGAAAACGGTAATATATTTTTCACAATATTACAGTCTTTGATAAATGCAGATTTCTTCAAAATGTTTTTCAAATTCTAACTTACCCCAAATGTTTGCTTGATGGTGTGTAGATACACTTAGAATGTAAGTAATGTGAAACTAAAATCATTGAATATATAAAAAAAAAAAAAAAAGATAGGAAATGTCAACTACCTAATGTGATTGTGATTTAGGGAAGAGAAAAAGAGCAGCATTTTTAAGCTGAAATTATGACTTTCTTGAGTCTACCACACAAGTATAGGCAGAGAAGCCTTTTAAATGAGGCAAGAGACCCGTAAAGTGACCACCACTGCAAGTGCAAGACCCAAACCCATAGTGAACGGTCTGTAACATCACTCACTCGGGAACTCTTGCGCTTTACCCTCAATGGACTCGCAGGTATACTGGGCTCTAAAAGAGGAATAATACCTAGTAAGACAATGTTACCATCACAATGACAATAAAATCACAGAAATCAACTGCATTATGGGTGAAAAAACCCCACCCCCAAAATCCACTGTCTGCAAAAGCCTTTGAATTCCTTAAGCAAACACAGCTGTTGGAAAGGACTCGCCGACTGATGCAGAGCGTGTCGTAAGAGAGAAGGAGCAGAGCAGAAATATGAGCTCAAGACCTTGTTTTATTGTTTGTCAGTGTTTTTTAAAAGACAAGCTTCTTTTTATAGATTTCTGTCGTACAAAAACAATTGTACAAACAATACAAGAATGTCTCCACACACAGAATGTCATCTAACGGATTGTAGCAAATGTTGCAAGAGAAAAGAGTTAAAGGTCTGAACGCGAGAACCACAGCGAGAGAGCAAGCAGTCGAGAACAGTTCAAAGGTCAAAGCATATTCACAGCACAGTAGTTAAGAAGCATTTCGCAGTTCAACTTTGTTTAAAACACATCCAAATACAACGACTGAACTGGTCCCCTTAATGGCAAGTATCTATTCTGTACACTGTCTCTATTCTCCGATATTAAAAAAGGGAATTTTAAGCTCAGCATAAATTGTTTGTAAAACAACAACTGAAAATGTACAATTAAGCACATTTTTATTGAGATGAATGTTTGCACTGAAAAGATATTCTACTCGTTTAAAGGGGAAGTGTATAGTTTTGATTTCAGCACTTGAATTTTTCACCGTTAGCTTAATAAGTTGAAACAAAGTAAACCGTTGGTAGGTTGAAGCCCCCAAAATGCGTAAACACATTGCTATCAGTTTAACAAAACAATACCATTTGAGCATCACCAGCCTGACACAACAACAGTGGCTCAACCAATGGCACGAGTTTGGGGGCGGGTCTATTTGTTTGTTGACTAATCAAAGACTGGGAGAGTTTTTGGATTGTATCTGCCAATATCATTACTATTATTTTTATTTACTTGCAAAAATCCACCCACAAATGCCAGTGTCGCATAGAATCCTATCCCCCTTACTTCTCAAAGTTATTACTTTAGCTGAGGCAACTTGTTATGGGTACTTTATTCATTGCTTTGTTAGAGATCATTTACTGTCTTTATCATATAACCTTTTAATTTGTATGTTTTATTATTGAAGCTTAAACTGTCACATTAATTCCTTTTTCTGTTTTCTGTTATTTAGCAAGCTAACAGCTTAGCCTACTAGCTTAGCATATAGCTAACTGCTGAATAAAAGTGGTGCATCTGAAATCAAACAGGTACTTAATTTGGTTTGAAATCTGGAAATTTAGACGTTCTACATCTTCTTCCATGGCCTCATGGGATAGTAAAGTATCCATCAGATGCACACTTCAGATCCTCTGTTACAGGACGTCATCTAGGTACTGTTTTAGGAATACTGGACATACTACCTGGCTAACATACTGTTTTTCACCTACTATAAAAGTATGAAGGCAGGCATATTCAGATGCATATTTTTTTTCATCAGGGATTAGAAAGGGAGACAGGATTCTAATGGCTCTTCGAACTGGGATCATCTGAATCAAACGTGGGCAAAAAATTGACAACACTGATGTCTTCATGCATTTTTACATAGTGACAGAATCAGGTGGTTAAAATAAGGAACCATGCTTGCTAATGCAGATGGGCACTTGAGCGGTTAAACGCATGCAAATGCTGACTGCTTCTACACAGACTGCTCTAGACAAGCATTTCTCGTTAAAGATCACATGCCAGTCATTTGGGAGCTTGGCAATACAAGTACAAATATATAAAACAGATGGTTGTTATAAGTTCTATAAATAATTTTGAATAGCTGACATCTCTTTAAAACTTTAAAGGGGTAAAAACACCCGTTTTATTAGCATATAAGGGGAGTCCGATGTGTTTTTGAAATGTAAAAGACAAAAAAAAAAGTCTAGTTAGCTAAACATAAAGGCCTTGTTTTCTTTACTAAACAAGAAAATGTACATGGATACATATTTCCATATTCCAATTATCATTGCACTAATCCTCAGGACGGAAAATAAATAAAAAGCACAACAAACAACATTTACATGACGCAAAATAACATATAAAAAGAAAACAACTCAGTTGTTAAAAAAATACTGTCGGTAGGAAAAGTGCGCACAGTCATATTTACGGAAATGCTGTTTCGAACCGCTAATGAATTCAAATTGGTTTAAACAAATTAGATTAGGCTATTAACTAATCGCATTTGACATTATGTTTGAATGATACACAATTCAATACAGCGGCGTTCTAACCATGGCATACTGTAAATAGCCATTCCATTTCAATATTTTGTGTTAACCACATACTGTACATATACATACATACGAACACGTGTAAACTAATTGGTCAGGTGGGGAGGAGGTTGAAGATAGCACTCGATCCTTGCTAAAGCTTTCCTGTAAAGGGCTACAAACTTAGTAGGTAGTTCTCTTCACAGTCTGTCAGTGCTCGAGAGCGCCCCCTAGCATTCTTCAATGGAGAGGCAGATAAACTCCTGAATACACTTTCTATACTGCTGCTCTGTGGGACTGCTGCTGGGGTATTGACCTGGCTGTCCAAAGGGCCCGTCCGCTTCGCGCATCTCCTCGTTCATCCGGGCTAACCGCAATCTGACCGAGAGAGAGAGAACAAAAACATTGGCTTTCATGTGCAGTGACACTCAGAGAGTATCTACTAAGGGAAGTGAAGTTCTTGACTTACAGCGTGACGATGTCTGCATTGGCTGCCTGAACAGCAATACTTAGAGGGTCCTGCCCGTCCTCATCGACCTCCAGCTGAGAGGCTCCTCGCTTCAGGAACAAACACACCTGTCTGTGGACACACGCATGCAGTACACAATGTTGTTAAATTATAGGTAATTCTAAGGTAGATCGGCGTATTACTACAGTTTGGAAAAACTGTCTTAGAGACAAACAGTGTTGGGGAGTAACTAGTTACATGTAATGGAATTACATAAATTAATTAAATTACAGTTACTTTTAACAGTTACAGAAAATGCTAACGATTACAAATTCGGTCACATCCGACTATTTTCACACACGTACAGATTTTATTTGATGCCATCTTTGCAATGCAGAGGAAACACAGAAGCTGCATTTAGACATTCAGGTGGGATTACACACTGTTTAGTGCAGGACATGAATGCTATTAACCTGCAGTTGCAAATGCATAAATAATGTTTGGATATATTAAACATTAAAACATAACTGATATAAAACTGTTATTTGAAATGTATATAATAAAAACATACTTTAAATGTGAAAGTAAAACCACCAGTAGGTGGCAGCAAGTGACAGTTAATGAGTGAGTCATTGCGATTGAACTGAATCATTTAAACAGTTGATTAATTCAGGAACGAATTACTGTAACACATCTAAAAACACTTGTTGATATCACGTTCAAGTTCATGAGTTCCCCTACCAATGTATGAGAGGAACACCGCTTTCACTCTCAACCAAACAACATTACTAGCTAATCAGAAATTTTTGTATGATTCGCCTTGTGAGCTGTACGATGTGTATGATTCGCCTCGTGAGCTGAACGATGTGTATGATTCGCCTTGTGAGCTCTTGTGAGCTGTACGATGTGTATGATTCACCTTGTGAGCTGTACGATGTGTATGATTCACCTTGTGAGCTGTACGATGTGTATGATTCACCTTGTGAGCTCTTGTGAGCTGTACGATGTGTATGATTCACCTTGTGAGCTGTACGATGTGTATGATTCACCTTTGTGAGCTCTTGTGAGCTGTACGATGTGTATGATTCACCTTGTGAGCTGTACGATGTGTATGATTCACCTTGTGAGCTCTTGTGAGCTGTACGATGTGTATGATTCACCTTGTGAGCTGTACGATGTGTATGATTCACCTTGTGAGCTGTACGATGTGTATGATTCACCTTGTGAGCTGTACGATGTGTATGATTCACCTTGTGAGCTGTACGATGTGTATGATTCACCTTGTGAGCTGTACGATGTGTATGATTCACCTTGTGAGCTCATGTGAGCTGTACGATGTGTATGATTCACCTTGTGAACTGTACGATGTGTATGATTCACCTTGTGAGCTGTACGATGCGTATGTTTCACCTAGTGAGCTGTACGATGTGTATGATTCACCTTGTGAGCTGTACGATGTGTATGATTCACCTTGTGAGCTGTAAGATGTGTATGATTCACCTTGTGAGCTCATGTGAGCTGTACGATGTGTATGATTCACCTTGTGAGCTGTACGATGTGTATGATTCACCTTGTGAGCTCATGTGAGCTGTACGATGTGTATGATTCACCTTGTGAGCTGTACGATGTGTATGATTCACCTGGTGAGCTGTACGATGTGTATGATTCACCTTGTGAGCTCTTGTGAGCTGTACGATGTGTATGATTCTCCTCGTGAGCTGAACGATGTGTATGATTCGCCTTGTGAGCTGTACTATGTGTATGATGCACCTTGTGAGCTGAACGATGTGTATGATTCACCCCGTGAGCTGTACGATGTGTATGATTTGCCTCGTGAGCTGTACGATGTGTATGATTCGCCCCGTGAGCTGAACGATGTGTATGATTCGCCCCGTGGGCTGTACGATGTGTATGATTCGCCTCATGGGCTGTACGATGTGTATGATTCGCCTCGTGAGCTGTACGATGTGTATGATTCGCCTCGTGGGCTGAACGATGTGTATGATTCGCCTCGTGGGCTGTACGATGTGTATGATTCGCCTCGTGAGCTGTACGATGTGTATGATTCGCCTCGTGAGCTGTAAGATGTGTATGTTTCGCCTCGTGAGCTGTATGATGCGTATGATTCACCTTGTGAAATGTCATGTTTTAGATTGTAGGTCATCTTCACTGTCAAGGACAACGCTAACCAGCAAAACTTGATATCAAAAGCATCGTTACATGTGTTTGCACCATATTGTAGTGAGTAACCTTTCTTGTTATTGCTTTTTCAAATATCCCACCATAATCTGTAGTCTGTAGTCAAATTACCCCGTGTATGTGTCCAACCCCACAACCCCCAAGCCCTGAAAATAAATTAGGCTAATTTTTTTTTTGCTTTAACCCCTGTGATTAGCTATATGAAGTGGCATAATACATTTTCTGCCCACATGTCTTGAATTTGAGATCATTCTAGATGTATTTTAATAGACTGAATCATGCAGTGAAAGAGCGCACTGTAAATGTGCATCACAAAGCAGGTGTGCTTTGAATGGTTTTTACAAAATACTCAATAATGTCCAATCACATTGTTAAAACAACAATTTGTCACGGTAGGAAATCCAGTGTTTCCTCCGTGTCATGTTTTGTGGTTGTTTTTGTACTTACGTTGTCTCCATGTGCTCGTTTAGTTGATTGTGGTCACCTGGGTGTTGATTGTCTCGCTCCAGCTGATCCTCATCACCCCTCAGCTACATATACTCACCTCTCTCTCTGTCTGTTGTCAGATCCTCACTCATGTTGCAGTCTCCCTGTTGGATTACCGTCTCTCGTGTTAGTGTTCTGGATTGTGTTCGTGTTGTCGTCTTCGTGTGAGTGTTCCGGTCACTTCCTGGTTTCATCCATCGACCGTCTACACCGTCACCACCGACTTCACCATCCAGCACTTCTCACGCCACTGTAGACCTTCCGTCACCATTGCCCACATCCTGGACTGTGCCTTCATCTTTCAGTTTCGCTGTATTTTCTACCATCAATAAACAACCATTCTAATTACCTGCAATTGCTTCCTCCTCTCTTACGTACCATCACAGTAGGATCTGACACTCATGGAAGCAGCAGGCAATCGCTCCCCATCTCATCTAGAGGACATTCTGCAGAGAGTCGGTGATCGTATGGAGCGCCAAGACAAGGCGATAGATGAGATGGGTCAAGCCTTCCAAGCAATGGTGACGAAGGTGTCCGAGCTCGCTCTCCAGGCTCAACAGCAACAACAACCGCCACCCGCTGCGCCTCCCACGCCACCCACACCGCCGATCGTCTCCGGAGGGATTTCCCAGCCCGAACCACGCCTCCCCATTCCTGAGAAATACGCGGGTGAGCCAAACTTTTGTCGATCATTTCTGTCACATTGTTCTCTACACTTCGCCTTACAGCCCCGCACGTTCACCACCGAGGAGATGAAGGTGGCTTTCGTCTTGTCCCTACTGACGGGGAGGGCTGCCCTCTGGGGAACGGCGGTGTGGGAGAACCAGGACAGCTGCTGTGCATCGTTCCACACCCTTTCGGTGGAGATGAGACGAGTCTTCGACCGCTCCGTCGCCGGGAGGGAGGCGGCTAGACTTCTCACGGATCTATGCCAGGAAGAGAGGTCCGTATCCGACTATGCCATCGAGTTCCGCACCCTGGCGGCGGAGTGTAAGTGGAACGAAGAGGCGCAGTGGGATCACTTCCTGCATGGGTTGGCTGACCGCATCCAACAGGAGATCCGCGCCGCTGAACTCCCCACTTCTCTCAATGGTCTTATTGACTTCACCATCAGGATAGACAACCGACTCGACCAAGCCGACAGACGGAGGGGGAGAGTTGTTCTCGCGACCAGACCGGAGGCTCAGCGTCAGCGCTCAGAAGTTGCGGTCAGCCCACCTGGAGATTCTGAACCCATGCAGGTGGGGCGAGCTCGGCTCTCCCGGGAGGAGAGGATCAGGCGGAGATCCCTGGGACTGTGTTTATACTGTGGCAGCCAAGAACATCACATCCAGCGCTGTCCGGTAAAAGACCAAGCCCGATAGTAAAACCAAGGCTACTATCGGGTGGGATCTCTGCCAAGAAGACCTCATCTACATCGACACTCCTTCCGGTGAGTCTACGGTGGTCTACCCACGCACTTAATCTTCACGCTTTGGTGGATTCTGGGGCCGAGGGCAGTTTCATGGACTGCAAATTCGCCAGGAAGCTCAACATTCCTCTCACCTCCCTCAAACACCCCATTGCACCTTTTGCACTCAACGGACACAAACTGCCGATCATCACACAGACCACTCTACCGGTTTCGCTCATCACAGCTGGCAACCATACGGAAGAGATGTCATTCTTCATCACGGACTCACCTCTATCCCCCATTGTTCTCGGTCACACCTGGCTCCAGAAACACAACCCAAGGATCGATTGGCTTCTCGGATCTGTGGTTAGCTGGATCCTTACGACCTTGCATTGACTACCGAGGGTTGAACAACATAACGGTAAAGAATACCTATCCTTTACCGCTTATGTCTTCAGCTTTTGAGAGGTTGCAGGGAGCGTCTGTTTTCACTAAATTGGACTTACGTAATGCTTATCATTTGGTCCGCATCAGGGAGGGGGATGAGTGGAAGACTGCTTTTAACACCCCTAGAGGCCATTTTGAGTATTGCGTCATGCCCTTCGGGCTAACCAACTCGCCGGCAGTCTTTCAAGCACTCGTTAATGACGTGTTACGAGACATGGTCGATCTATTTATATATGTTTACCTGGATGACATATTGATTTTTTCTTCGTCTCTCCAGGAACACGTGCAACACGTACGACGAGTGCTTCTGCGGTTGCTAGAGAATGGGTTGTTTGTCAAGGCGGAGAAATGCGTTTTTCATGCACAGTCTGTTTCTTTTCTAGGACACATCATTTCGACTGAGGGTGTTCGCATGGACCCTGATAAGGTTAAGGCTGTGGCAGATTGGCCATCCCCAGAGTCTCGCAAGGCCCTGCAGAGATTTCTGGGGTTCGCCAATTTTTACCGGCGTTTCATTCGCAATTTCAGCCAACTAGCCGCGCCTCTGACCGCTTTGACCTCCCCTAGATTGACGTTCAGGTGGTCAGACACAGCCGAGGCTGCGTTTACCAAACTGAAGAGCTGCTTTGTTTCGGCTCCCATTCTCGTCACCCCTGATCGCTCACGTCAATTCATAGTGGAGGTCGACGCGTCAGAGGTGGGGGTAGGAGCAGTGTTGTCCCAGCGCGCATCCTCAGACGAAAAGGTTCATCCTTGCGCGTATTATTCTCACCGTTTATCCCCTGCGGAGGTTAATTATGACATTGGTAATCGAGAGTTGTTGGCAGTCAAACTTGCACTGGAAGAATGGCGTCACTGGCTTGAAGGGTCGGGTGTACCCTTCATTGTATGGACGGACCATAAGAATCTCGAATACATTAGAACCGCCAAAAGACTTAACTCCAGGCAGGCTCGGTGGGCATTATTTTTCGGTCGTTTCGATTTTACACTTTCTTACCGGCCGGGTTCCAAAAACATCAAACCCGATGCTTTATCCCGTCTTTTTGAGCGTTCCGATCGTACTGCTACTCCCGAGCCCATTTTACCGGGGACCATCATTATCTCCGCGCTCAGATGGGAGGTCGAATCGAAGGTTTTGACTGCCTTAGAAGGGGTAACGCCCCCAGCTCGTTGCCCACCGAACCGATTGTTTGTGCCGGAGGGGTTACGGTCAGACGTTCTCCAGTGGGGTCATTGTTCCAGTGTTGCTTGTCACCCAGGGGTTAGTAGAACTAGGTTTCTAGTCATGCAACGATTTTGGTGGCCTGGTATGGCTCGTGACGTCCACGACTTCATCTTGGCTTGTTCGGTTTGCGCTATTGGGAAGACTTCCAATCGACCTCCAGAGGGGTTACTCTTACCGATGTCTGTCCCTTCGAGACCCTGGTCCCACATCTCGCTAGATTTCATTACCGCCCTCCCGCCCTCTAATGGCAATACGGTGATTTTAACCGTAGTGGACCGGTTCTCGAAGACGACTCATTTCATTCCCTTGCCCAAATTGCCATCAGCCAAGGAAACAGCGGTAGCTGTCATTGACCACGTCTTCCGTATACATGGCCTTCCGACAGACGTGGTTTCTGACAGGGGTCCCCAATTTGTGTCCAGATTTTGGCGAGAATTCTGTAAATTGTTAGGAGCGACTGTTAGTCTTTCGTCCGGGTTCCATCCCCAGAGCAATGGTCAAACCGAGCGAGCCAATCAGGATGTCGAAAGGGTTTTGCGATGTTTGGCTTCCAATAATCCTTCGTCCTGGTGTCAGCAACTCTCAATTGTGGAGTACGCACACAATTCTTTGCCAGTGTCATCTACGGGCATGTCTCCATTTAAGTGTAGCTTAGGGTACCAACCACCTAATTTTGTCAGTACGGAATCCGAGGTTTCGGTCCCCTCCGCACACGCACTAGTCCAGAGGTGTCACCGCACCTGGACCAGAGCTCGCAGAGCTCTGCTCCAGGCTAGGTCGCGCACCAAGGCTAAGGCCGATCGCCACCGGTCGAAGCCTCCCCGTTACGTCGTCGGTCAAAGAGTGTGGCTTTCTACCCAGAATATTCCTATGCGTTCCGTTTCTAACAAACTTGCTCCCAAATTTATTGGCCCGTTTTCTATTACCAAAATTATTAATCCGGTAACCGTGCGTCTTAGCCCTCCTCCGGCGTACAGGAGGATTCATCCCGTGTTCCATGTGTCCAAAATTAAATCGGTGATTTCTTCCCGTCTTAATCCGCCTGCCCCGGTTCCCCCCCCCGCCTCGTCTCGTTAATGGGGAAACCACCTATTCGGTTAATCGTATTCTGGACTCTAGACGGAGGGGACGCGGATTTCAGTACTTGGTGGATTGGGAGGGTTACGGTCCGGAGGAGAGAAGCTGGGTTCCTGCTCGGACATATTGGATCACCACCTTATAGATGATTACAATCTACAGGTAAAGCAGGCTGGGAACGTCAGGTGACGTCCTAGGGGAGAGGGTACTGTCACGGTAGGAAATCCAGTGTTTCCTCCGTGTCATGTTTTGTGGTTGTTTTTGTACTTACGTTGTCTCCATGTGCTCGTTTAGTTGATTGTGGTCACCTGGGTGTTGATTGTCTCGCTCCAGCTGATCCTCATCACCCCTCAGCTACATATACTCACCTCTCTCTCTGTCTGTTGTCAGATCCTCACTCATGTTGCAGTCTCCCTGTTGGATTACCGTCTCTCGTGTTAGTGTTCTGGATTGTGTTCGTGTTGTCGTCTTCGTGTGAGTGTTCCGGTCACTTCCTGGTTTCATCCATCGACCGTCTACACCGTCACCACCGACTTCACCATCCAGCACTTCTCACGCCACTGTAGACCTTCCGTCACCATTGCCCACATCCTGGACTGTGCCTTCATCTTTCAGTTTCGCTGTATTTTCTACCATCAATAAACAACCATTCTAATTACCTG
This sequence comes from Carassius gibelio, assembly GCF_023724105.1. NCBI lineage: Eukaryota > Metazoa > Chordata > Actinopteri > Cypriniformes > Cyprinidae > Carassius > Carassius gibelio. The sequence continues at coordinate 6,547,220 of NC_068406.1, forward strand.
CAATTGCTTCCTCCTCTCTTACGTACCATCACACAATTACGATATTACCACAGATGATATCCATCACACACCCCTAATCAATATTCTAGCAAACCTCCCACAATCCCCTTGCACTGTGGCAGTGAGTTGTACTCCCTACTGTTTGGAACAGCCTTGGCAATGAGAACGTGAATCTTACAACTGAACTGTGTATGTAGGCAGATCACTAGGTTTTCGGAATGCAACTTTTTCGTGATGTCTGTGCGAGTCATTTCTTACCCTGTGTGACCCAGACACGTGGCATGGTGCAGAGGTGCCCGTCCTCGTATGTCCCTCTGATTAACATCTGCTCCATTCTGCAGCAGGAACTCACAAGCTATCAGAGAGCCCTATGAGAGAGAGAGAGAGAGAGAGAGAGAGAGAGGGAGGGAGGGAGGGTGAGAGAGAGAGAGAGAGAGAGAGAGAGAGGGAGGGAGGGAGGGAGGGAGGGCGAGAGAGAGAGAGAGAGAGAGAGAGAGAGAGAGAAAGAAACACTGTTAATTTAACCTACTAGCTGTACATAAAGTAAACACTGTCAAAAAATCTTTAGCAAAGTAAAGCCTGGCTCACACTACAGGATTTTTAGTCCCTCTCCCGAGAATCGAAGCAAACATCTTGTTGAGCACCTCGATCTGTCCCGATGTTCGGCGCGGATTTTCTGGTAATGTGAGGCGTTCACCGATCGAATCTCGCACCTACTTGATCCGGGCAGCCCCGATTATTATCAAACATGTTTGATATTTAGGACTTAAATCTGGATGATGATGACTACATGAATACATCAGTACTTTCACAGCCAATGCGGAAATCCACAAAACAGCTGATGTATGGCTTCGCTGGATAGTGGAGATAGAGGAAACTGTTTCTTGACATTTTGTAACAACACAACTGTCTCTATAATGTGTCGAAAGCGCATCAGAAGTGTAAGGAGAAATAGAAGCGCTGGAGTGAAATCACATCAGTTTTGAATGCACTGATTGAGTGCACAAAGCTAGCACACAAAAAAACGAAAAAAACATTCAGTGCCAATCTGCTGCGTGAGATCACGTGATATCTTAATGATTTCTTGCAGTGTGTGATGTGCCACGATGTTCAAATCTTGTAGTGTGTGCACGTTTAATATTTGAGTGAAGATAATGTGCAAAGATCCTCCTTATGTGTGTGCGGCAACCAGATTTCAAAATCGGTAATGATTTGAAAACTCCTATAGTGTGAGCCAGGCTTACGGCATTAAAACAAAAGAATATAAAATGGATATTTCCGGTCCTTGATTCTGATTGGTTGAGCCAGGTTCAAAGCCGTATAAATTATTCTACAAACATGCACCTTTTTGTTTCTGTGTCTGTGTGTTGCTCGGCAACAAATTTGTTGCAACCAGATTCGTTTCTGAGGAACTACGTTGTTTGGCGGAAGAATAATGTTTTTATTAATATCATTATATTTTATTTGCTTTGTTTCCTTATGGGAAACCTTGCTATGTATATGGAATAACGGTTTAAAAGAGCAATAATCCCCAACGAGCCGTGGTTAACAATTAATGCTTCGCGTTGTGCCTAACAAAGCCCCTTATACCTGTTATAAATTCACTCTTAACCACAGCTTCTTGGGGCTAATAGCCAATAATTTTTTTTTTAGTCTTTCTACTCCATGTTTGCCATTTCTTTGGAAATATTTGTGAAATGTTAGCAATTTATGAGTGAAGATGGCTTCACAGTAAATCCTACACCAGATTGTATTCAGTCTCACCCCTGCGACGGCGTGTATTAATGGACTCTTGCTTTCGTCCTCCTCGCTGACAGAGTTGATATCTGCACCGTGTGCGAGCGCCTCTGCCATGACCGGTAGGTTTCTGGCCCGTGACGCCTTATGAAGCAGCGCATTCGGGTCAAGCTCCCTGCCGTCCTCTAGATCCGACGCTTCCTGCTCGATATCAACCTCCCCGCTGGACTCATCCGAGTCCTCACACTCTGCAATAAAACAAAGACATGGGAGATGATGAAGGGGATCAACACACCACAGAGAGATCCCATACCAAAGTAGGACGTAGGTCTTCTCACCTTCCTCAGTGACGCTGTCCACCACTGCGCCAAAAACCAGTATGTCTGTGCTGCCGTCAGTACTGCCGCCAAGCCCACTATCACTGCTGAGACCTGCGGGGCCAATGGGTGCCAAGCGAGGGACACGTTACTCACACCGTGATCTTCTCAATCATTCAGTCCTTGACTCCTCACACAATACATTAGAAAATTGGTCTGCAACAGGCATTTGTGCAGACCAGTGTTTCTCAAAATTAAATCTGCAGGAGATATTTGGGGTGGACTTGGTGGTCTGGGGGTTTTTAGAAGGTAAAGTCTTATTAGGAACTTACTGCGAGGCCCTGAGCCTGTGTCGAAGTATGAGAAGAGAGAATCAAGCTCGTCGGGACAAAACAAGGATTCTCTCCGAAACTTTGCGGCTGCTGCAGCTGAGGATGACAAACAGAGAAGATCATCATGTCAACCTCAATCTCACTTTGTCTAACACTCATAATCCATTCAAAATCTGTATTTTTTCATTTTGCGTCCGTTAAAATCATTACTTTATAGAACATCCATAACTGAATGTTTTTCAACTAAAATATTGTATCTGACCATGAGTGAATGACAAAATAGTTAATGGTATTTCTTTTTTTTATTTAAATTTACTATGTTATTATCATGTTATTACAGAATTCACTTTTTTAGTACTTAAAATTGAGAAACTCTTTGAAATTTCAAAAAGCTATGATGGAAATCAAAAACTTAAGACAATCTGATCATTTTCAGTTTAAAGTACACTGGAATAAATGGCATTTCCTTTGAAATTATCATTTGAAATACTGAAATATGTATATAATATAAGTATAATTCAAAAACAGTCTACATTTATGAAACATACCTATTCGCGACAAAACATCAAAACAACATAAATGTTACTAAAGTATTAAGTTTTCCAACAAACTAAGTTAATTTTACTTACATAGATGTTTACTGTCAGATCACAAAGTCATCAATTTTTCATGCTGCTGTGGCTCATCAATAGGCATACTTATGTTTATAAAAAAATATGGGGAAAGGCTAAATTTTAAGGTATTTTCAAAGTATTTTTGACACCTAATGACCTGCATATATACCAAGTCCAAAATTGTTATATCTTGCAAAAAAGAAATTGTAAAACAAAACTAATAATAAAAATAAATGATGCATATTTTGAGGGTGTTAATGAATTTGAAAAGTAATTTTATATATATATATATTTATTTCCAGGTCTAAATGGACCTGAATGAGGGCTAACTCAGAAAACAGTAGAAGAAATGCGTTCAGAAATGAGCAAGCAAGTACCAGCGGAGAGATTGGCTGGCGACATGATCCCGGCGTCGTGCCTGTATTTCCGGCGTGTTTTAGGGGCTCTGACGGAGCTGTTGTGTCTTCTGCACTTCTTCACGCTCCAGTGTTGTGGTTTTCTGCTCCCCTCCACCAGAGCCTCGGAGCCACACATCTTCTTCAGAAACTTCCTCTCCACATATTTAGCTTTGATCCACGATTCTTTCTCCTGCCTAAATAAAACACCAGAAGCACAAACGGGAGCTTCTGTAAATGAAACATCAGCCATATGAAAATATAATGTCATGGCTATTGATATAACGCCGCACACTGACCTTGAGCTGCTGGGACCAGGTTTCTTAAGCCTCTGTTCCTCACACGCACCTTCATAAATCTGGTTGATTACAGTGTTGCCAAGCTCACACATTAACTACGAAGAAAACAGTCATAAAGTGTTATTTGTTTGATTAAACTAAAAACTATTACATAACCAATTTGAAATCAATGTAATAGCATTCTGAATAATTGAATTGAATCCGTACGTAGATTTGGATGAATAACATAAACATAATTGTGACAGGTTTGTGAGATTCATCTATCTAGTTCTCACTGGGCTCTTACCTTTATAAGCTCTGGCTCCCATGTGTCGAGGGTTAAAGAGCGAACTTTAGAGCAGTGGACGCCCAGACTTCTGCAGAGAAAGAAAATCAACCATAGCTTCAAGCGTGCTCAAGATGGCATTGTCCTAATTTAGGCACACTTTTCGTCGAATGACTTCCATTATATTTTCTCACTGCAAAATAAATGTTTCACTCAAACTACCAAAGACCCATTAGGATCAGCCTCCTTTAGAAACCCGTCATAATCACAGAGCCCCCATCTGCAGCCCCTGTTGTGTCTGAGCACATCAAATCTAATGCCTCTGTGTATTATGAGGCTTCTGTCTAACGTTCGGTCACAGACGCCCATCTCTGAGGAGGCAGGAGAGGTTTAATCTGATTAGCAGGCTGGCGCCGGTAATCTGCAGAGGAACTGATGGAGCAGAAAAGGTGCTTCACCCTGAGGGTGTGACGTGGTGTTTACATGAGCCTCATATGGATGGAAAGCCATTCTGCTGTTGGGTTCAATCTGTCATGAGAGATGCAGTTGGGATAAATGTTCTGACGCAGGTGCTTTAAGGACTGTTTATATCTTCAGTCAAATCAGTATGGAAGCAGATGGCTTTTCAGATGTTTAGATGTTGGGTCTTTATGTCAGCTGCATGATGCTGGGAGCAATGTACATTATACTTTATAGTATAAAACTTTTTCCTATGATCTATAATGCTTTGCCCCAGTTATGGGAGGAACTTCCCGTTACATGTAAACAATAAGCAAAAGGTACAATGAAGAGACATTATTCCACTCAACCTTCAACCACTGATCATTGAAATTTTAAAGTGCAAAAGCATTAACAAATTATTACAACAGACCATGAATAACCCTAAAGTTTGATTTTCACAGCAATATTACAGACACGGTTATCTCATGTAACATTTTGCCTCACTCGCACTTAATTTTTTTGTCATTTTGACAGTATTTACTGCTTTGGAAACATTTAAGTAAAAAAAGCGGGGACAAAATAATTTGAAAGCATCTGTGTGAAAACAAAACTGGAAAGAGACGTGATGAGTTGGGGATGAAAAAAGATTCTCTGCGTATTCATGGGATATATTACAAATTCAATCGGAAGAGCCGACCACAAACGCAGCACATGTTGTAATTTTTCATATTGTTACGTCGGAACACAAATAATGTGAAGAAAAATAATGCAGGGGACTGAAAAGCGCTTTTCCACCGATATTCTTGCTGCATTCAAATACCAAGCGTTACGTTATTCACCTGGTGTCTAAAAACAGAACAAAGGCAAATCTACAGCTCAGGATCAGTATTATTTACACTGCAAATTTATGATTCGAAAGGATTTGTTCCAGTCTATTTGAGTGACATTTAAACCTAAACTGGAAATGCCTCCCATAATTTAAATTGCAGTAGGCTCATGGTGGATAACTTCAATCCTGACTAGAACAAACAGCAGACTGTCACCTGTGAATGCCAGAGCACTCGATGCAGAGCAGAATGCCGAAGTTGATGCTGGCCCAGCGAGGGTCGGCCTGGCCACAGTCGCAGCAGATCTCGTTTCCTGGCAGAGACTGGACGCGCTGTAGGATACTCTCTCCCCTTACAATACGCTCCCGCGGCTCGCTGGCAGAGTCGATACTGCTCGTGGAGGGAGACGCTGTCCTGTCCAAACGCTGTAGAATCAAGAGTTTGGGTTAACTTTCTTAACATTCAAGCTATGTCAAATGCAATTTATGTAATCGGGCCAATGGTACAACACCCATTTTCATGCCCAGATCTATTAGTTCATTTAAAAACACATTAAAAATGCCATTCATACATTGTGCAGAAGTTTTCACCCCCCAACTCTTAATGCATCTTGTTTCCTTCTGGAGCATCAGTGAATGTTTGAATCTTTTAAATAGTTGTGTTTGAGTCCCTCAACTGTCCTCAGTCTGAAAAGATGCATCTCAAAATCATAAAGTCACTGCTGGAAAGGGTTCAAATATGCGAAAGAAGCTGTAAAACTGAAAAATTTTAGGACTTGAAGGATATTTCTGAAGAACAGTTCTCAGTTTAACTGTTCAGAACAAACAAGGGACTCATGCACAACCATCACAAAACAGAAAGACAGTCGAGGATCATCAGGGAACAGAACACAGTATTAAGAACCAAGGGCTCCCAAACTTTTGAATGGGGTTATTTGAATAATTTCATCAATTTTTTTGTCTTGTGGACTAAATGTAAACATATTTTATGTACAATGTCTTACTCAGGACAGTACTAAATAAAAAAGAACATGCATTTAGTATGATCTCTCTTATTTTATTAAAATTATTCACATTTTCACCGATTCTGCAAGGGGTGCCCAAACTTTCGCATGCCACTGTATTTAGCTGAATCCCCTTTACAGTCCAGAAATATTTGATTGGTTTCAAGCCCATATATACATATATATGTATGTATTTGTGTGTAGATGTATATGTGTGTGTATAAATATACACACACAAAAAAATATTCACTGCTTAGTATAAAAAAATAAAAATAAAAAATTCAAACGAAACATACCTTTCCAATGAACGTCAAATATTTTTACTTCTATAGCCTACATTGTACACACACTTATTCATCAGTGACCCAATTTCCAATTTTCATCTAAACTTTAAAATAACTTTTCACCACTTTACATTACATTTTGATGTATAATCCCATGCATTAATGTGACTGAGTAGTTGGACTGACCTCAATGTAATAGTTGTCAGAAATTTCCCTGTAGGCAGAAGCAATGCTCGCCTGAACTGCTTGAATCCAAGCTTGACGGAGCTTCTCAGATTCAGCCTGCAGCATACAGCTCCTGATAGGGGTTGATCTGATATTAGATACTGTGCACACACACACACACACACACACAACACATGTGACAGTACTCACTTTGTAGGTGACACCACTTCAAAACAGAACCTTCTCTCAATGTCCTCACACGGTTTCACAGAGCAAAGCCGCAGGTCCTCCACTACCACAGTCAAAACATCCTACAACATAAAGCAGATCACAGCGTCAGCTCACAATAATCATTTGTAGCACCTGAAAAGTATTCATATCTGAATTTATCTCTGCAAACCACCTACTTTAAGTCGTTTCTGATACACTAATTGACTGTTCTGTATCGAAAACCATCGCCTGGTAGGAGAAGAAAACACACTCAATATCAGGCTTCCTCCATAAAATGAAAGATAAATAGACAGTCGAGCCTGTCCTTACCTGTTCCACGTCTTGAAAGCATTGCTCGCCCTCTTGAAAAGGTATCCCTCCATCACCACACCATTGGGAGCATCAACATTGAATTCCACTTTGGAGTCATCGTATGCAAAATCCTGCCATGCAAGAAACAGAGCAGCTCTAATTGATTCATGCAGGTCAGTGGCACACACCAAAACAGGGCTCTTCTCTCCCGCCCCTCAGTCAGTACTGAGGACCCTTATTGTTCTGTTAAGTCTTCTCCGAGACAGACAAAAGACAAAATTTAATCCCTATCAGTCAAAACATAATCCTCATGACCACAGCAGCCAATCCAATCCCTCTCATTTCAATCAATAATGACTGGCAACCTCTTAAAACATCTCCGTCACAAGTATTGCTCCATCTATATCCCAACTGTGCTGAGATTGAGCTGTTAGAAGAGTTTTCTAAAAGCCGAATGAATCACTCTCCTGCAACATCAGTGACACTGACCTTCCAGCAGCTGTTTCCAGTTTTGCACACACAGAATCAACAAATACAACTCACTCAGTCATGTTTCAAGAGCATTCATCATCAAAATTATATGAAAGAGCTCAAAAAAAATAGCCCACATCAGAGTAATTAAAAAAGCTACAATAAAAACTTTAAATAAAATACATTATATATTAACAATTCTATATTTTAAAAGACATTTTCAAATTAATGTACAATATATATATATATATATATATATATATATATATATATATATATATATATATATATATATATATATATATATATATATATATATATATATATATATATATATTATAATTCAATTCATTTTATTAATACAAAATTTAATTTTCATATTGTTTTACCAAAGCAATAACAACCAAGTATTTAACAAGTCAATACAAATGTTATGTATTTATTAAAAATTAAATGTAAAGCGTATGACTATACATCAATGATGATGATTTTAATGCCTTTGCAATGTAACAAACATAAAGTACGCAAATTAAAAAAAGATTTTTTTTTTTATTGTACTTAGTACATTTAATATTATATACTATAAAAGTGTTTTATAGGTCATATGTAATGCAATGATCATTTCTATAGTAGAGCATATTTCAACAGGACTCCATCTTTCTAAAAATAAGACCTCTAAACTAAATGAATAATGAAATAAATCAGCTATTGCACGAGCGATACCAGTAAGTAAAATACTAACTATACATTCACTAAATAATAAATTAAATATATTGGGGGGAAAAGTGTCAATATGAGATCAATGAAGTTAAATAATACGCAACACGTAACAAACAATAATAATAAACAAATAATATCTCAACAGATTGGATTAACACAAAAAATAATTAAAACTCACCAAAGTATACTTCAGTTTCCTGAATATCTTCATCTTTAAAAAATGTTTATCCAGAAGCATCAGTAATAATGCAGTAACGCGCGCTTTTGCTAAGAGCCTAGTCTTATTTCTCTACAGTGGAGTCATCTCATGTGAAAGTCAAAGGCAGGCACGCGCTTCATCGATCTCGTGCGCACTCCTGACCTCCAGTCAAGCGCGAGCGAATGGCGAACGCGCACCACGCTTCCACCGCTCAATATCCACATGATTAGCATACAGCTGTCGATTTGTGTGCTCTGCTCCGTGACCTCAGTCAGAGAGCCGACTGCGAACATTATTTCACGGCCACGTACAGAAAGCACCGCGTCATTCACGGATTTACGAGCGCGCGGTGTTCTCTTTAAACTCGCTCGTGCATCTGCCTGACAGTGATGCAGAACCATTGCTGTTCAATCAAGCAAGTGTTATTGCCTAGGCCCTCAAGAACCGCTTTCTTCCAGCTCACACACTCTCTAACAAGAGGAGGAGATATTACATTTGATAAGGATTTCAGTCGGTCTATCACGACTGCGTTATGAAGAAAAAAATAGCAGATAATCAATAACAATAGATAATCTCCACTTTGACTTCACTACACCTTAACTGAACCTCAGTTACTGAAGAAATGCATTACATATTTTAAATATGCAAAATACAACAAAGTTTACACTACACACACACACACACACACACATATATATATATACACACACACACACACACACACACACACACAAGTAGAATAATATGAAGGATAATTAGAATAGCATGCAAACATTTTATACAGTATATACACAGAGTTAGAAATATATATTAATATAATAAAAGTAAAAGTGAAATTATTGAAAAAAAAATAAGTTTAGCTGGTAATTAGCATGCCTGCTATTAACATATTGGCTGTTTTTGAACACATATTTTACATGATCATATTCTACATCCCTAATCATACCCAATACCTGAACTTAACAACTACCTCCCTAATTATTAATATGCAGCATATTAGGGGTTTATTGAGGCAAAAGTCGTAGTAAATGGTTTTGTTAGTGAGAATTGGACCTTAACATAAAGTGCAACCAAAAGTGGCATATGGAAGCAGTTTGCCATAATCTCTTAATATTATTTATTTACAATCAATAATATTAAAATTGGGGAGGGCAATATATTATTATACTATACTATTTCGAAATTTCCACCAAATTAAAAATTCAGTTTGGAGTAACCAATATGCAAGATGTCTTTTTTTTTTGGCAAGAAAACTTTCACACTGAAAATGTTATGAACCTTGTATGTCAAGCTCAGCAAATAGTAGGATGATGTGATATTTGAAAATTTTCATGTCAAATTGAGTAACCCCAATGCTTTTGTTTTATATATATATATATATATATATATATATATATATATATATATATATATAAATATATATATATATATATATATATATATATATATACACACAGAATTCTCAGTTTATCATTAATGCAGTTTTGTGTTCCACGTTAGCACTGCATGCTTATAAAGCCTCCCAGAGCAGCTGAGTGTGCGACAGACATACCGTAACTCTGTGAAGGACTGAGAAAGAGAAACCCCAAGGGAGCCACAAGCAGGTTAGACGTGAATAAAAGACCAGTGTGAGAGGAGCGAGTTAGTGTGTGTGTGTGTGTGCATGTGTTACGAGGGACAGATGCAACACGAGGAGGCAGTAAAACGGCGAGGTGGTGGGATCGTAACTCTGTCACCGGAGGAAAGAGGAGGAAGGACAAATCATTCGATAAATCAACAGGAGGCTTCCGCCCACAGCATCGCTCAGGAATGGCAGCTGGCCGCATTCACCGATTGCTCTCATATCATAAGTTTGGAGCTAGATATAGTGACATTTTCTGAGTTTGTCCGTTCACTGTAACAATGGTGGGATGCTACTGGTAGATATACAGATCTGGGTAGTAACTGGTTGCATGTAATCGGGATTACAAAAATTAGGTTGGCCTACTTGTAATTCGGCGATATTACATTTTAAAACACTACTTTTTATTGATTACATGATCACATATTATTCACTCAATAGCAATACGTTATTCATAATTCAATGATTTCTACTTTTTCATGTTTGGATATTTGTTTCTTTTTCTTTGTATTTTTATATCAATATGGTACATGATTATGCAGTTTAAATCAATGCGATAAATGCGTTAAGCCAAAAGTAATCCACAATTTTTGTCATGTAGTTCGGGATCAATGTCAGACTACACTTTATAAGTAATCTACCCAGCACTGTAGATATAATATACATAGATGCGTCCTCAGCAGCTGTTCCTGTGGACTGCCAAACATAAGATACATCTTAACTGGCAATGCAACAAGACAAAGTCAGTAACAATCCTGCCATTAAAATGTTACAATAGTTCCAGGATCCAGGTCAGAGCCCAAGTCTTGTTTTGTGACCCTCTCTGATGAACTGTGTGGGTGGACATGGGCCAACAGGTCACCAGATGACATGCTGTTCTGTGGCCCAAGCGTGCTGTACGCTTTAAGCTTATTACAGACTTACAGCTGTTCTCTTTCTCCCAGTAGTTTCTCACTCTCTTTCATCCACAGTTCAATTGTTCCTCCTCCTTTTCTTTAGCTGTCTGACAACCTACTTTCTCTGTAATTCAACTTCCTGTTATTTTTGTCCCTGTTTTCTGGTCGTCTCCGAGGCCTGCTTTTCCTTTTAATCTCATAACTTTGAAAATCATTACACATACTTTATTGTTCAAATGTTTGAGGTTTGGTTAGAAGGATTGTGAAAGACATCTCTCATCAAGGCTGTATTTATTTGATCAAACATACAGTAAAATGGGTATATTCAACTTTTCTAATATATTTTAAAATGTAATTATTCCTGTGATGTGCAGCTGAATTTTCAGCATCATTACTCCAGTCTTCAGTGTCACACGATTCTGTTTTCTATAAGATGCTGATTTGAAACTCAAGAAACATTTCTTATTATTAGCAATGTTAAAAAAAGTTTTTCTTCTGCTTAATAGTTTTGTGAAAGCATGAAACTTTAATAAATATATGTTTAAAATTATATATATATATATATATATATATATATATATATATATATATTCGCATGCTTATTATTAACATATTGGCTGTTTATTAGTATGTCCAAAGCTCATATTCTCCCGTATTCTACATTCCTAGTTCCACCCAATACATAAACTTAATAACTACCTATTAATGACCAGAAAATTAGGAGTTTATTCAGGCAAAAGTCGTAGTCAATGGTCTATCAATAGATATATTATAAAATAAAGTGTGACCCATTTTTTAAGTTGCATGTGAGAAAGAAAAAAAATCATATGAATATTGAACAAAGTGATGACAGAAATTTATTTTTGGTCCCATTAAGAACTGCGATGTGGACAAAAACAGCACAGCACATTAAAATGCTCTGCTGATGCTCCTTCCAGATTTTTGTCCTGTAAATGTTTATGTCGCCCACTAAAATCCTGTTGTGTTACAGAAACAGGAAGTTGGATTTATCTGCAAGTCATGTTCTAAATTACCCTCTTGGCCTGCGGACAACCACTCTCACACGTGTGCAGCGCTCTTGAAACATGCTCTGTCTGTTTGGGACAGTTGGTGGCACTAATTTGTCAGTGTTTTTGGCGCGGCACCTCTTGCCCTCCCTGCCATCTGCTGTCTAACTGTGCTGGCCAACGTGCCCACAGAGAGACATCCAGACCTCTTCACAGACCCACCTGGAGCCCTCAGTTTCTATCAAAGACTTTGAAAGATATCAAAGACATTTTCACAAATAATAACAAAAAGACTACGCCAGGTTTTTCTGTCAAGAATAGTCTGACCCGGGTATCAACAGAGGCTTCCCACATATTCTGTTTCGATCCAGGAGTTAGATTTGTCAAATATCTCTCATATCTCACCCATATTTTAGAGACTGAATTCGGTCCGTAAACATGAATATGCACAACTACTACTAACAGCACACATCTGGAATCAGCATGACAGCTCTCGTGAGAACAGCAAACACATGAAGAGGTTTGTTTGCAGTATGAATCTAGAGCATTGGTCTCAAACTCAGTTCTTGGAGGGCCACATCTCTGAACAGTTTAGCTCCAACCCTAATCAAACACACTTGATCCAGCTCATCAAGCTCTTCAGGATCACTAGAAACTTGCAAGCACGTGTGATATGGAGCTGGTTGGAGCTAAACCATTGACCATTGATCTGGACTGTAAGACTGCGAAAGCATGGGAGAATTAACGAGAGAGAGAGAGAGAGAGAGAGAGAGAGATGTGGGCATGTGAGGTGAACACGTGTGTCTCAGAGGGAACAACATCAAAACACGCTGGAAAAATGCTTTTGTTTTCCATTTTGCTAATGTGCAAATTAGCTTTTTTTACTCAGAATGAAATATGAGTTTGCTAAGCATTTAAGTGTATAAACATGAATTTGAAATGATGATCTTTGGTTCCACATAAAAAAAAAAAAAAAACGTTTTGGCTTTCATCAGAGCTGCGTAAGCTTCTTAAAGCTGCTCTGAGATGAAATTCCCCAGTGTCCCAGTGACACACACAAAAGCCAGCGGGTGAGGAGGCAGGTTCGGCCTCACGCGGCTCCGAAAGACTCAAAACGCCTGGACATTTTTCATGTTCTCCAAAAATTGCATGTAAACTAAACTTAATCCACAATGCTGCTGTATAAACACCTAAAACCTGCATCAAGCAAACACCAGCTGCTCTGAAAATGTATTTTCCAGGGAAACGTTCTTGTTTTATTGTCACTGTGAACGTGATAAATGCAGCGCTGTCCATGTGATTTTGTGATGTCCTCGTCTCCCCTTCTTACACACACACTCACACTGATTACACTAAACATGGCATGTGATGGCCATAAAACAATTCTTTATAGATCACCAATCAATCTGTCCCTACGGCTGACTGACCTGCCTCATAAAAATGCATTTGTTAATAGACAACTGGAAGCCAGTGTTCCTGTTGAAGCTGTAGAGCCTGATGCTAGCACGGAAAAATACACTACCTAAACACACAAGTCGATAAAAGCATCGACAAAATGCAGAAAAATTTAACTTTATTATTGAACTTCATTTTATTTCATTTAAATAAAAATATAGTAATTCTAACTGAAAATCATTTAACATTTAACACTAAAATCTTAAATAAAGTGAATTTAGATGTCAGAATATTGTATGCAAAAACGTAGTGCTGTCACACAATTAATGGCATCCAAAATACGTTTTCTTTACATAATATATGTGTTATTATGTATATATAAAAACAAACACATACAGTATATAGTTTGAAAGTATTTGCATGTATATATTTATATTCACATAATTTATATTATATATATTTATATTAATTATATAAAAAAAAAAAATTGTGTTTGCATTTATATATATATATATATATATATATATATATATACATAATAAATATACAAAGTAAACACACATAAATATTAAAGTATTTTTGATGCGATTAATCCTTTGACAGCACAAAAAAAGCTATATTAATTTTTTATAAATTAGTGCATAATATACAGTACAGAAAAAAAGGAATTTGCATTTTTCCTGGATTAAGATTACGTTTAACTCTGTTTTTAAAGGATTAATGTTTTAAAAGATTTACTTAAGATTAACTTAAATGTGAATGACAAGTCATATAAGTTTATTGTACAAAAATATACTTTTTATAAAACCCAAAATACGGTTTCATGGTATATTTGCAATTGTTACATTTTCAAATTCACCCAACATTTGCTGGAAAAAAAAAAAAGGTCAATTTTGGACCGAACCAAGAGCAAATATGACCATAGCTTTCATTTGTTCATCTATATAGCCAGAACAAGAATTCATGCTGTGAATAAAGAGAAAACAGACTCACCTGCATCAAAGTCTGGATATGAGCGGCACAATCAAACAGTGAGGAAAAAGAGAGAGAAAATTCAAATTATTCAGTTTTTTTGATTGTTTGGTTTTTATAAATCAAAATACTGCATGCATTTATTCATAAACAACATCATCCAGATCTCACTGATCAAAGCAAACAGTCCCTGTGATGTCACAAAGTTATAAATCGATTTTAGAACTAGTCTCTGCCTTAATTCACATCCAAATCAGATTAAATTTGAAAGTGCTGCTATTATTTGATGATTGTTGCACAAAACTGACCTTTTATGCAGTGTGTAAATGAATGAAAACATCCTGCAAGGTTTTAAATCTGAAAGTGCGCCGTTTATAAAGTTATTGTCTCTCAAAAGAAACAGTCGACAAGTCGTTTTTTAAAATGAATTTCAAGCCATTTCATGTTAACATCATCATGAAACATTTGCATATTGTCCGCCCACGTGTTGGTCTTTTTGCATTGGTCTGAATGAAAATGCTAATTCATTCTTTGCCACTAGGTGGCGCTCTTGGAGCGGTAAAAATAGCGTTTCCTCAGTAACGCTTTACACAAAGCAGCACTGCGCTCACAAACACATACTTAGTCAGGTTTTACTGGCATGATGAAATGAAAATGAGACCAATCAACCAATCACCGCATATTAGCGTCACGCCAGGGAGGGCGTTGGAAAAATGAATCGTTGAGCGAATCGTTTGGGAGTCATTGAGCAAATAAGGCAAAAATAAATGCATACTCTGCATGCATCTCAACCTGTTGTTGGGGACCCCAAAAACCAAAATGTAAACCCATTCATTACCCATAATAGGGGCACTTTAAATCTGCTGTGCTTTGGTCCAGAAACGGCCCATCGATACTACTGGAATCTGAACAAAGACGAGCCGAGACAAAGATTCAGGGTCAGAGGGAAAAGTCAGAGTGTTTCTGGCCCGGATCTGTTGGCTGCGATGTGCTAACAGATGGATGTTAGAGAGCGTGTGTGTGTGTGTGTGTGTGTGTGTGTGTGTGTGTGTGTGTGTGTGTGTGTGTGTGTGTTTCTTGAGGGCCAAATTCCCGGGGTGATCTGGACGGGACAGGACATCATGCATTACTGATATGGTGATGAAGCACTTTGAACAAACAAATGAGACTAACGGAGGTGAACATATGTAGAGAGAGTGTTTCTTAAACAAGCGTTATAACTGTCACAAACATGACAGCAAAGGGCTTGAGTGATCGGACAATATCATGACAGGAAGAGGAAATAACTTCTCCTGACACCTGATTCTCAGCAGAAACCACTTTCTACCAGCTTTTACTTTAGGGTTAATAATTCAGTAGCCCCACCTACTTCTGTCTGATCAGATTCAGCTGAGGATCTGAGACGGAGAGATCGTATGGGACGTGGGTTTCATATATTATGAGTGGAAACTGGTCACATGACCCCTTCGGTGGAAAGAGGCAGTTAACAGAGAACAAAATGAAGATTTAACAGAAGAGAGCGGCAGACAAGAAAGACAGAAGGCCAGAGGGGGAAGATGAAAGAAAAGATGGAAAATGAGGACGGAGAGAGTAAAGAAAGCAGATGGTGTTCTCACTCGCTGCTGTATTGTGGCATGTTTGTGCTCCATCTCTCTCTTCTCCATCGCTGAGTCTATGACCAGCTGATCCAACTGAAATAAAAAGACAAAGCCCAGCGTATTTTACAAGAAAATACTATTTAAGTCTTTCTATATTTAATGTTTTACTTTCTATTTTTGTAATTATTTGTTAAATATAATAGCAGTTTCTGAGCGATTTTTTCATCATATTTAGAACCAGTAGATTTTTATTCACAAAAGGACTCGTTTTATTCTGTGTGTGTGCATATAGGTATTTTATGATATTAATAGAAATTACATTTTTACAAAATAAACTAAAATACAGAACTAAATTTCTCTTTCAATTTGTTTTTGAAACAGTAAGGAGCAAATGCTTCTTTTAAAAAAAGGAAATAATCATTAAATAAGTCTATAAATATTTATTATTATTGTAATATATTTTGTACTTTAATCTGACTTATTACTGTTATAAATTATGTTTATATTAATTTAATTATACCAATAAAGATATTTTAATTATTAACTATATTTTTTTTAATTTGATATATTATTTATTATTATTCTTGTTACTTCAGTTTTTAATAACAATAATACAAAAAATACATTCATAATTTACTCTTCTTATGAATACCACCGTTGACTGCTGCTGTTTAGAGACTTGTGTGTGGAAACTGATTCAAATATTGGTCTTTCTTTACAAAAGGTAACATGAAAATAAATAAGCAACACATTTAACCTCGATAATGTGACATGGCAAAACAGACAATGGCAATGAAGAGCCAAATAGTAATAGTAACATACTAAAATATTATGAAAATAAACTTTAGAATAACATGAGGTGATTAATCCTGCACAATAAGACTTTATTAACGAGGGTGAATTATATTTTCAGCTTGTCTTTAAGCCTGTCTCAGACAGATGTCTGTCAGCCTCAAGAAGAGACATTATCCCTCATTTCCACTCATTAGGCCTGTGTTAGTTTGGAGCCAGGGGCTGGTCACCACATGTCCCGCATTAGACGCAGGTGTCAGGGAGAGCAGGTGAACACAGGGCCCTAATGAGGAGCAGATGTGTAGATCTATCTCACCTCAGCAGCCAGCTTCTTCATGTAGGGGTCGATGTCATCCAAGATGTTGAAGCCCTGCTGGAAGAGACTGTACTGAGCCTGCATGAACGACAGCATCTGTGGAGGAGAGCAAAGAGACAACACTTTAATCCACGGAGGAGGAGACGGCTGGTTTATAATGGCATTTGAACCCACTCACCGAATCCAAAATTTCAAATTTCTTTTTGGCCTGAAGAACATTGATCTGAGAAAGATACGGGGATTATTAGTAGGTGCATGAACAAAAGGGATTCAAACCTACAACCTTTGGTTAACGGCCCACTAAGCCATTTCATCACAAATCTGTTATTGATGATACAAACTAACCATTTTTGGCCGGGCAGAATCATGGTACAATGACGCAAGAGGATCCTGAGACTTTTAGGACCCCTGACAGTGACCCTCAGTCCATTCTTGTCACTTTTAACCCACTTTAGATTGGGAAAACATTCTAAAGCTATTGTCTATGTGTCTAATTTTTATATGTCATGCTCCACACAGTGGCCATTAAAGACACTACAACCTATCTTTGTCCTGATGCATTAACATATTAAATATATTTAACATTATATTAAACATATACTTAACACAAAAGCCTCACAAAACAGAAATGTTCTCAGATATCAATTCAAATTCAACTTATGTCACAACATAAAGGCTGCTCGCCATTTCTCAATAATAAATGAAAAGCCCATCATTTTGCATTGGGTTTTTTACCAAGACAGCTTTTATGGAGGAGGAAAATTAAATGGCCACAAACACTATTAAAGAACTGCAGTGTAAATATATAGTTTTAATACTAGACGTTTTTTGATAAATCTTCCACACTGTAAAAAATACAGTTTCTTTTTATTTTACTTTAACTCATCAAAATAAGTTAAGCAATTTTCAGCTTTAAACTGAAAGACACTCATACAGGTTTGTAACCGCTTAAGGGCTTGTAAACTGTCAGAAATTTCATCTTTGGGAGAACGATCACTTTTATTTTGAAATACCTGTAACACGTAGTCCAGGGCGAGGTGTCGGAAACACTTCCGGGTGGTGATGAGGGCGCTGGTGGCCTCCTCCACCTCATGCGGTTTGTTGCGTGGTGCCTGTGCGTTCTTCACCTGGGCGATCTCCATATCCTCCCGCACCTTATCAAACTGCTTCTTCGTCTCTTTAAACTTCCGAACATCCCTGCGTATAACACATATAGAGCCATGCTGCAGGGAATATATGACAGAGGGCAGGAAAAGGGTTAAAAACAGAAACAAGGTCAGGAGAAAGAATATAAGACTCACTCCTTCACAAAGTTATGCAACTGTTGCTTTACGGATCTCTGGGCCTGGTCGAACAGGATCTGTAAGAGATACAAAATGAAACCAAATGTAAATGGAAACCAGTTTTTAGTTAGTAGCAAGCAATAGCCAGCCAAAGGCTTTGATACCCATTCTGGCTGTAGGCTAGTTGCATGCTAAGGGTGCACTTCTCTGAAATCACCAGCAGATGTCAGAGCAGATGCATGTCTGTTCCTATAAACCCAAAAGACTGCACTAGAGCCCCACACCCACACTCTCACCCTCTCACAGTCGGTCATGGTGGGCGACTGCAGGTCAAGGGTTAAATAGGCCACAGATGCATTGATGCATTGCACAGGATGGGTGCTGGGAGACAGGCAAACACAGCATCATGCATGAGAATCCAATCTGCACATGCTTATGGAGTCAAGCCCTGGGGGTCTTGCAAGTAAGGTCAGAAGAATAAAGGCATGTCCATGCCAGGGTCACTGTGGATCATACATGATTGTCAGCAAAACGAGACAAGAGGAAAAGCTTTACACTGCAGTCATCTCAATTCTGGTCACAAACGCAGCAACATTATGGCAGCGATAAGCTGCAACGAGAGCACATGTGACTGAGCATGTCACATGGAACAGGAGGGCAACATGTCTTGAGGGTAAAGCTGCCATGTGAGGGAGGAAGAGAGAAAGGGAGTACAGGGAAAAGCAGAAGCAGAAAAGCTTAGACATTTGCATTTTGCTCAGTTCCATCAATTCCCAGCCTTTGCATTTTGCAAAGGACTAGACTAGAATCAGCGTTTTCCATCCATCCACCTCAAATGTCCCAATTCTCTCATCAGTGATGTTTGCCAAGTCAAGCATCATTATTACTGCTGCTCAGACATGAACATCCACTGAACCCTTATGCCTAAAGTGTACCCCAGTTTTCACAATTACACTAAATTTCAGCATAGTATAAACCAGATTTTTCTCGCTACAGATTTACACTCAGCTCACACTAATTCGTTTGTCCACTGACCCAACAGTAACAACTCAACTCTATAGACTGTAAAATTTAAAAACAAAGATGGACAATGCATCTCCACTTCCTTCCATGGAGCGTGGTATCATGGTCACGCCCATATTCCTTCAAACTCAATCTATCATCAAATATAGAGATGAAACAATTTACTCACGATGGTCTCACCATACAATTCTCTCGCATTTTTTTCATTTAAGAAACTATAAATTAAAAGGTGTTTTTTTTTCTGTTTCAAAAATCTGCAAAATGTCAAAAAAAATTTTTTTTTTTTAAATAAATCCTTAATCAAATAAATAAAACAAATGAAAGAAATCTCTCTGAAATCTCAAACTAAGGCTTTGCCTGTGCTCTTTCTATTTAAAATTAGAGGCAACCTCCACATTTCAATCACGATCCAAACAAAGATGCTGCAAACATGCAAATTTCAAGCAGAAACATAATGATCTGATTTTAGCTTTGCGAAATGGTGCTACACAAAACAAATAAAAAGCAGGTGTGCTGCATTAAAACACAAATTCACTCTCTGCCAGCAGGTGGCGCTTATGGAACATCAGCATACAGCATTTCCTTAAATACAGCAGCACTGTACTACTTTAATATTTATTATACGGAGGACAGATGAAAAACAAAACACCATCGAAACCTTTCTGAAGGCAGTCAATTCCATTAAGAGAAACATTTATATAAACCCCCACCCAAAAATGTATCACTTTTCATTTAATGATCGAATGAAATTCAATCTCTATCGACTTGAATCGTCACATATTTTTATCAATTTTCAACTGGCTCATGGTGCATTGTTATGTCCCTAATCAAATAACTAAAACCAAACTTATTTGCAAAACAAACACTTGAACATGCATCAGATTTTGATTTTAGGTCATATCGTCCAGCCCTATGAGGAGGAACAAATACTGGTGGACTATATTAGTGGACTAATGTGGGGAATAGTGAATGAGGGAATGGGGGCCATTTCGAACATGGCACAAGTGAACACAAAGTGAAGTTTATTGAGTAGACGTCCTATGTAATAAACTTCAGCAGCACTAGTTTATTTCATGTTTGGCATTAAAACAACCAACAAACCACACAACTTCAACGCAGTTTACAAAACCTATAGCACATTCTTCATAATAAAGTCTAATGAAACAGTTCAGAGTGTGCAACTATGTTGAACTCACAAAGTCACTCAAAGAGAGACTGAGGAAGATCTGAATGAGCCGAGTGAGTGAGGGGAAGTTTAATCGTGCCCTGTAGCCCAACGTACGCATGCTAGTGTCCCACAGAAAGCACAGGCCTTTTATGTAGTGCCAGAGAGCTAAGAGTCAGTGAAGCTTCACAGTCACTGAGATGAGCAGAGCCCTTCAGCAGTGGAACAAAAGAGGATGAGAGAAGGGAAGAAAAAATGAATGCATTAAATGGTAACTTCGACTTCAGGCACTTTTTTGTCTCAGGGGTTGATTTTTATTAAATGAACACAACAAATACATTTTAATAAACTTTTGTTTGTTATATACAATCAAACCAACAATTATTCAGACACCAGATATAATTTTTGATATCTTTTTACTAGCGGCTACAGGACACTAAAGTTAATTTATGTAAGTGAGGATAGCAAAATAAAGTGAAATGTGACCTATTACACCCCAATATTCTTCATAGAGTGGTAAACCAGTACAATTTATACAAATTTGGGGCCAAAACTTTGACCCGACTATGTTTTACTTAACCGTTTTTCTGTAATTGCTAATGCAGACTTTTGGTAGCACTTTATTTTACAGTCCTGTTCCCCATGTACATACTATGTACTTATTATAGTAATTACAATAACTATGTAATAACTAGGTACTAACCCTGAACCTACCCCTAAACCTAACCCTACCCCATGTAGTTACCTTGTATTACCAGAACTTTCTTAGATAAATACACTGTAAGTAAACTATAAGTACATGCAAGTACACATACTGTAAAAAAAGTGCAAACCGAACTTTTTACATCACAGACTGAACAAAATTAATCATTGCTTGGTAATTGGTTGACCTAAATTGGTGTTATCTAATTGTACACTTAAATTTAACAGCTGCATCATTTTGGTTGATTGTAATCCATTACATACCTTTCCATCAAGAATTTATTCCGACATGGTTTAACTCAGAGTTCGTCATATTTTTATACCATTTCTAAACTATAGCGAATAAACGGATAATGTGGGAAATGCCGTAGGTGTCTGATCACATTTTGGTTTGACCATATATCATGCCATTTTTTCAAATTAAATATATTAGCAAAAGAGAAACTTAAATTTTCTAAAAGTCCATCACTGAAGAAGAACTTAATAGCTTCGTAGACAGAGTCTGGAATGGAATAATAGAGAAGTGTTTTCTCTCTCGCTAGGGGGCGCTAGTCTGAAGTTTAAAATCATTGCCAATCAGATACCTTTAGTTATGACGTATGTTATGGGCCTGTACAGCCGCATCGAAGCACAGACATCATGCATCGAACTCAAATCTATGATTGAACTTCCACTGTAAACCTGTTGTAAACACATGATGATGCGAGCGAAATACCGGAGTGAACATGGCTGTAAACGACTTTTGCAGTTTGAAAAAGAGTTGAATGTTCTCCATAACAGAGCGAATTGCATCCCGTGTCTCGTTTCCCATTTCCGCGGTCTTTTCGGTTTTCGATTTCTCTAACCTACAATGTAAAACTCTGCGCTTAGCATCTACGTCACGGCTCTCAGCCCGCCCTCTGTTCGTTGATTGGCCCGGCTGTTTCCAGACCGGTGGCAAACAGAAAGCTCTGACGCTGTATCAGACTGAGTACAGAAGCGAAATGAAATTGAGCGGAAGTAGGAAGTCTGACGTAGTCAGGCTAGGAATTCAGTGTTCACCGCAGTGATGTCTGACAAAAACTGTTTATCGCAAGAATAAACCGAGTCTAATTACCCATAAAAGCAGGGAGAGTGACGAAGAAACTCAGAGAACAAAGGAAACGTCGAACTGTTTCTGTTCAAATGCTGCTGATGCTACAAGCAGGAAGGGATCAGCAGTCTTTGGCTGACAATTAAAAAGCCACACATCTTTTATACCACGGCCCTGGTATTTCCTCTTTCTTTAAGAGTGAAGGTGGCTGCGGTAACAGGAGACATGTCGAGCTCTGCACACTGACTGCCACTCAGTCTCTGTTTTCAATTACGCGATCCTCAAGAACAGGAAAACACCCCAAAACACCAACATGATGACGCGACTATGAGTGGTTTCACATGTACAAACCGTTTTACATCGATCTGTGGCGCTCAAGCTCGAATCCAGCTTGCGACATTTCCAATCCCTCCTTTAGTTCCTAAACATTTCCTGTCCTAACTACATTTACTTTTCAATAAGTTTTCAAACATTTTGAAACTCAACATTAAGATGCCTTTTATGACTTCCCAAATGTCTTTTTGTTTAAAAAAATAATTAAAAAAATGAATCAAGCACATATGATGTTAAAAAGACACCCCGTGTAAAAAGATCCATGTTTTCTGGGTTGAGTTACACCCCACGGCACACGTAATATGGTTTCATCATAAAAACACCCATGAGAGAACTACAGGCCCCGCCAGGTTACGGTAACATGATGAATCACTATGACCTCGGACTGAAACGTGTGCATGTGTGATTTGTTACAGGACATGTGGCCATGCAGAGCGAGCCTGAGGGAAATGTGTCTTACCATGTGATAGTTAACGATTTCCTGAAGGCTCTCGCCACACTTTTCTAGACATCCCTGAAATGAAACGAATATTTTAAAAAACCAACACAGCTCATGACGGTCTGACTATACTTGAGTCATTCAGAAATGAATACTTACTGAGATCATCTCCTCCTTTTTGCAGTGGTGGGAGAGGTCTCGAATGCCGTTGACAAAGAGTTTATTGGCACTGATGTACACACGACCCGCTTCGATCATCCCGCTGCATAGCTTCACCAGCTGATGGACAGAGAGAGACAGATATACAGAATTATAATTATAGAGTTTGAGTCGATTTCTGCTTCTCACGGTTTACGAAACATAATCATCTACAATACTTGCCCTTACTCATAATATTATTTATGAGTGTAAATATGGCAGAATTTTCATATTTGGGTGAACTATCTCTTAAACTATTATAGTGCAGCCCTAAAAAAAATGTATATTGATTACCATTTTTATAGCATAACCATACTTAAACTATGATTAGTGTAGCGAAACGATGATTCATTTATTTGTTTAAGGTTTTTTGGCTTTATTTGTAGCAAATAGAAGTCAAAATGACATTTTCAGCTTCCTTCCTCTATGTTGTTATGCTATGCTTCCACATTAAATGCTAATGCTATGCTATCCTAATGCTAGGCGGAATTCTTTATTTTCTTATTATATAAATGGACAATTACAAAATAGACAATGAGCTAATGTGAGAATGGTCATGTGTCACATATGGCAGTGAATATGTAGGTTTGCTCTGAATCAGCATGCATGGGGCTAATAGAGGAGAAACTTCAAAAGAGTCAACTAACATGTTAATATTTAATGCAGTCCTACATCCCAAGAACTCAAATATTGTTTAATTTATTAGTGTTTACAATTTTAGCATCAGATGAAGGGATTAAACGACTCTCTAGCATGCTGCGCTTTATTCTCATGTTAAATGCAGCTTTGAGAAAAAATATTTTTATTTCAGCCGTCAAAGCAGCACTTTTCTTTATCAGTTTAAGACGTACAACAATACATTTCAAGAACAGCGATATTCTAGCTTAGCCAACAAAAGCTTGTTTAGCCTGTTTATTTGTTGAATATCTGTCTGACAAAGGGCTACGTGAGCTTGCATTCAGTTTGTGCTTCTTACACTAATTTAATGATCATTAAAAGTCTAGGGTTTTTAAAATTGTGATAGACTTGCAATAATGAGTAGACATTGCCCTTGTATGAAGCTTTGTAAGCGTCTGCTGAAACCCTGAAGCAGCAAAGACCTGCAAGACTTCAGTTCCCTGACGCAAATGGACTTCTCTCTTGAATTCCCCTAATCCTGTTTGGCGTACGAGCTGGGATTGAGCTTGGTGCACATTCGTTATGCTGTTTTATTCAAGCAGTAATGCCCTAGTTAGCTGAGCATTAAGGCAACCTCAAACATATCAATTAAACAAGGCAAAGTTATTTCAAACAGAGTTTATTCATACCTTATCCAGCTTGGCTTCTATTTCCACAACATCGGTCTCAACTTCATCGATATTCGCCCTGCAGAGACACAAGAAAAACACATTATTCGTAAAATGATATAGATATATAAAAGTCATTACTGATGGGTTATATCAAAGGATATACAAAACCATACTTTTTTTTTTTTGCTAAGTGTTTGTATTTGTGAACATGCTGATTTCATTTTCCAGCAGGATTTGGCACCTACCCAGACTGACAAAAACACAGAAAGTTGGTTAAATGACTATGGTGTTGGAGTGCTTGACTGGTTAGCAAATTCACCAGACCTGAACCTCATAGAGAATCTATGGGCAATTGTCAAGAGGAAAATGAGACCAAGAGACCAAACAGAGAACAAGAGACCAAACAGATGAGCTGAAGGACACTGTCAAAGAAACCTGGGCTTCCAGACCACCTCAGCAGTGCCACAAACTGATCACCTCCATGCCACGCTGAATTGAGGCAGTAATTAAGGCAAAAGGAGACCCTACCAAGTAATGATTATATGTACAGAAAATAAAGATACTTTTCAGAAGGCCAACAATTCACTAAAAAAGTTTTTTTTATTTTTATCGATTTTATGAAGTATTCTAATTTGTTGAGATAATGAAATGGTGGGTTTTTGTTAAATATGAGCCAAAATCATCACAATTAAAAGAATCAAAGGCTTAAACTACTTTAACTGTGTGTATTAAATTTAATTATTTAAGTTTCACAATTTGAGTTGGATTACTGAAATAAATGTAATTTTCCATGACATTCTAATTTATTGAGATGCACCTTTAATTTGGGGCAGTTGTTATATGCGGTGTGAGTGATAACATTAGCTTACTTTTTCAGGAAAAAGAAAATCTGCTCAGGGTCAAAATGACCAGAACACAATGTGAGGATTAAAATATTAGTTTTTTTTTGGAAATATTTTTCTTGATTGCCATATCAGTGCAGAGTCATTCCATACCAAACGGACACTGCTGACTTCATGTCACCCAAAAAGTAGATAAATAATTTCAGAATTCAGAGAAAGCACTGACCCAGGAACATTGCCATAGCAAATACTAGCAAGTATCTGCTATCAGTCACCCTCTATACGGATGTGCACCCAGGTTCAATAGAGGCTTTTACGCTGTATTTAGTTGACGTGTTGGACTAAAAAGGGATGCATCTCTTTACTATGCTACTGCCCCTTTAACATAAATGACCTACAGTTTATCCCAGAGCCAATCTTCACACCATCTCTCTTCTGCAGCAGGCATGCTCTGAGATTAGGTTACACCTTTATGAACATCAATTTCATAAGTGGATGACGACATATCTAATCTCACACTATCTGAAAGCCTTCTTAATACAGTTTAGAGTCCAGCTAAAAGCTATTGCTCTTAGATCACCACAGTTGGTGCATGTTTGAAGAAACACTAAGGTTTTTCCTCCTCAGCTCATCCTTTCACACAGCATGCTCTGTCACTTAGATTTATCACGTTAGCTAACTGAAGCAGGACTCAGAGGAGTCCAGGCATCGAGCATATGTGTTGCTCTGCTTGCAGTCTTGCACACATATCCAGTATACTGTTTATCACACAGTCTTTTTTCTATAATTTGGGAAATATAAAAAAGTACTATGGTATTGCCATCGCTTTACTGCTACAGTAATTGTTTGTAATGAAATTCTCCCAATTTTCGGTCAAAAACTATTTTTTTTTAACTGGTAAAAAAACTCAAAATCACAAATTTGTATCTTATCCGTGAGGAAGTATGAACAAACACCTAGACAGTCACACTATGTGACCATTTTGATGCTCAGATTTAAATTTCATTAAATGTTGTTTTACTCTTACACTATTTGTATAACAATACAACTCCAGTTTTGATTTGCTGAGCCAAATTTGAAGCCGTTTATTTAATTCTAATGTAACAGTCTGGTTCTGGAAGTAAAAATCCCCAAAACCTTTGAAAACATACCTGCTGTGAGCTATGAGGCTGTTAATCAATGGTACATACTTTTTATTATTTAAATAATCATGTTTAAGAGCAGAATTCCTCAGTAATTATCCATTGAAACACTGTATATATTCATATTTTAGTTTTTTTATACAGTATATACACAATTAATATTTTAAATCAATAATTTTATATTTCTTCACCATTTTTAGTTTGTAATTTGCTATGCTTCATGGGATTGTAGTTCTTTTCCTTATTGAACCTCTTATAATATATATTATTATATATTTTTTGTCTGATTTTAGTTTTTTGCACCAAATTTAATTTTGTAATCTTATGACCTCATAGCTGGTTGGTTTTTGTTACGGCTTAAAACTGTCACGAACATGACTCCTGCTGTTCCTCCTGCTCACCAGGGAACTTTCGCCCGAGTTTTGAACTACAATCTGGTATATATATACACACACACACACACACACACACACACACACACACACACACACCTGGCCCTGATTCCTCCTGCACCTGACTCTCATCAGTGGACTAATTTAAGCAGCTCACAGATACCTCCTGCCTCTTTGTGAAGTCTTGTATTGCCCTGGTGTGCACTTCTGAGCATTTTCCTTCCGTGTCTGATCTCTCTGTATCCATTACCTTGGACTGTCTCACTCTCATCGATTGCCTGCCTCCTGCCCCGAGCTCTCGCTCTTGTTTCCTTGACTACTGATTGTTTGCTGCCTGTCCCGACACTTGACTTTGCCTGTTTAACACGATTTGAATAAAGCTGCAGATGGATCCTCACTCTGTCGATGCGTCGTTACAAAAGACTTCGCTTTTCCATGATCCAGCAGCTTTGGCACAACTCTCCACAGAAGTCTCAACTCAACAAAATGCTCTTTGGAGTATTCACCTTATATCTCCAGAGTCAACGCTTAGTCAGCCAAGCAGCCAACACATCACCTCCTTCCATTCCCATGATGAATCCTCACCTGGCACTCCCAGACAAATTCAACGGAATCCCCATGAGGGGTATGGGATTTCTATTGCAATGCTCTCTGTACATTAACCAACAGCCAGCGATGTATACCACAGACAACAGTAAGATTTCACTCCTACGCTCTCTATTGACTGATAAACCGTTAGATTGGGCAACGGCAGTATTGAAGGATGTTGGATCAACTTTCGCCTGGTTCAGTGATTTCCTCCGATGTTTCCGGGAAATATTCGACCACCCTGAGGGAGTGAGGATGAATAATTATTTGCTTTATGTCAGGGCAGAAATACCGCAGCTGAGTATGCCTTACCATTTTGCACCCTCACAGCTCAGATGGACTGGGTTGAAAGCACGCTAAAACTGCTTTTCCGCAAGGAACTCCGAGCTGGAGTGCAGGGACGAGGGAAGATTGCTTAACCAATTAATTGAACTGGCTATTCAAATTGACAACCTGATTCGATCTTGTCGCCCTACCAGAACGGTTTCAATCAGTCATTCTGTTGAAAACACTTCTTCGTCTCCTACCAAGGAACCTATGCAACTTGAATACACTCACCTATCTCCAGAGGAATGACAACGCCTAATCACTCAACGTCTCTGCCTCTACTGCGGCCAAGCTGGTCATCTCCAGGCTTCCTGTCCCACACAACTGCCTCTTCATAGTTCTTCTGCAGTGAGTCCATGCATTGAGGCATATCACTCCAAGACATGCTTAAAAACACCCATAAACTATCCATAGAGGAGAATAACATCCATCCTAGCACTGTTGGACTCAAGGAGTGGGGAATTTCATGTCACATAAGTTTGCTCGACAACATAAAATTCCTCTAATCTCTTGTAATTCTCTGCTGTCAGTGGAGGTGCTAGATTGGACGACCTCTTGGGGATGGAAGGGTCATGCATACCACCATGGATTTAGGTCTGGAGATTGAGACCCTTCATAAGGAGAACATTAGTTTCTACATCATGTCACCACAAAATCCGGTCATTCTTGGACTTCCCTGGCTACGACAACACAGTCTACTCATTTCCTGGAAGGAGGGTCAGATCAGTCAGTGGGATCCTTCATGTTAAGCCAAATGTCTGAACGACAAACCAGCAGTCGCAGTTCAAGCCATCAAGCTCACGGACGAATTGGATCAAACAACCACACTTCCCTCACCTCATTGACGCCTTTAGTAAATCCAAAGTCTCAGAACTACCTCCTCACTGGGCTAGAGACTGCGCTATTGACCTCCTACCAAGTACAACACCTCCCAAGGGCTGTATCTTCCCTTTATCACAACTAGAATCTGCAGATATGAAGAAATATATCAAAAAGGGACTTTCTAAGGGATTCATCAGACCATCAACCTCACCTACATCAGTGGAAGAAGGATGGAGGTCTACGTCCTTGTATTGAGTACCAGTCAATACAAGGGGTCTCAGTGACATTACTATTAAATTTCGTTATCCATTACCCCTAGCACCAGCTGCCTTAGAACAACTTTGTAAAGCCAACTACTTCTCCAAGTTAGATCTCTGCAACACATACAATCTCATCTGCATCAAAGAGGGTGATACATGGAAGACAGCTTTCTCTACTTGTACTGGGCACTATGAATATTCTGTGATGCCCTTCGGACTTGCTAACAGACCTTCTGTGTTTCAGTCCTTCATCAGTGACGTCACTCGGGAAATGCTGGATCGCTGGGTAATCGTTTACATTGATGGCATCCTTGTCTACTCCAACACATATGAGGAACATGTTGCCGCCCTCCCGTTCAATGGTACATCATGACTGAAGTTGAACAGGCAAATTCACAAGAACCCTCACCACCTGTATTGCCTCCCAACAAGGTCTTTGTTCCTCAGGCACTCCAAAGAGGGTCATGCAACAGGTTCATTCAGGGCTTAGTTCTGGTCATCCTTGGATCTCTGCCACTCTCCATATCCTCCAGAAGAAATTCTGGTGGTCAACCATGAGAACTAACACTACAGACTTTATCCACGGTTGCATTACCTGTAATGAAAGTAAAACTCCCAGATAATTACCATCTGGCCTATTAGGCCCCTCACCAGTTCCCCACCGACCATGATCTCATCTGGCCATTGACTTTATCACCGACTTCCCCAAGTCCAATAAGAACACCACTATACTCACTGTTGTAGATTGTTTTTCCCATGACATTTAATTCCCCTTTCTTAACTACAGCTTTTGAAACAGCTGAAGCTCTATGTAACCCTGTGTTTAGCTTTTATGGTCTCCCTGATGACTTTGTGTCGGATCGAGGTCCTCAATTCACCTCGAGAGTTTGGTCGACATTCTTTCAACAACTAAATGTCAACATCAGCCTCACATCTGGATATAACCCACAATCCAACAGCCAGATGTAAAGACTTAATCAAGAAATCACACAATTACTCAGGCCATACTCTCAACAGAATCAATCTGACTGGAGCTGATACCTCATGTGGGCAGAATATGCTGTGGACTCTCTAAAAAAAAAAACACAATTTGACTCACTCTGTTCAAATGCATATTAGGCTTCCAACCACCATTATTTCCATGGTCAGAAGAAGTTCCCGCTGTCAACAGCTGGCTCCAAAGGAGCGAGAACATATGGGACCAAGCACACACACACACACACACACTAGGGCTGTCAAAATAGCTGAAAAACTAAATTATATTATTATATATATTGCTTTCTTGTGTTAGACGCAAGTCCAACAGTGTCCCTCTAGAAAATGTGTGAAATATGCATTCTGTGTAAACAGCTTGATGTCAGTTTTGATGTAAACAATATCTTTTCCACATTGATGTTCTCTTTTTTTCTAGTGGCTTCAACTGGATAGGCTAACAAAAACCTTATAATGCAATTACACATTGCTGCAACATTTTTGCATTAGAATGTGGATTTTTATTTTAAATTCGAAGAATATTCAAAATGCAAAAAAAATTGACAGTCCTAACACACACTTTCTACATGCTGTTAGAAGACAAAAGTATCAAGCTGATCACCACCATCGTCCCATTCCTGAATACACTCCAGGGTAATGGGTCTGGCGGTCTATCCGAGATCTTCGCCTTTGACTTCCATGCAGAAAGCTCATGGAGTATGGGTATGTGAATCAAGGTATGTGGATCCCTTCCAAATTATTAAACAAATTACAGCAGTTTCCTACCGTTTGGCATTACCCACTATTGCATTTCTCCCACTTTTCATGTGTCACTTCTCAAACCAACGGGTGGTCCGAGAGCGGAGCCAGAGGAGCAGACCAGTGACCAGGGGCCCTTCACCCATTGTGGGATCTCACACAAACAAGACTCCCTCTGTTCCGCCCGCCACCAGAGGGAACTCTCACCCGAGTTTTGCACTGTGGGACAATTGGGGCAGGTCCGAGAGCCGTGTGAACAGAGCAAGGCCGGTGGAGTGATTTGAAAATGAGGGACACCTGCTCCACCCACGGGTTTCGAGTCCCACGGAGGAGATTGGAAGGATACAACAAAGGAGCGACGACTGACGTTTTTTTTGTGTTTGGTTTTGTTTGTGTTTCTGTTTTGTTTGTGCGCGACAGTCGTCGTTATTAAAGTTTCATTTTGAATGTCCGCTGGTTCCCGCCTCCTTCTTCCCATGATTATGAAGTTTGTACTCTATTACACTGGTGCCGAAACCCGGGAGGAAGGAGGCACGCGCTGCCGAAGATCCCTCGCCGCTGGGGTGAATCCGCGGTGCTATCGAGCAGGATGTAGCAGTCTGGCGCCAGGGACGCTCGAGGCGGTGGGCAGGAGTGAGTTGCCGGGGACGGACGAACTCGCAGCCGGCTCCCCGCAATGTGGAGGGGCGGCTGCAATCCATGAGGGAGAGGAGGAGTCAGCGCCGTTCACCAGGGGGCCGGATCCTGCTGCCATCCGTGAAGGAAGCTGACTCCTGCCAGCTGCCCGAAACCGGAGGAGCCGTCGCCGTCCACTAGGTGGCGGAGGAGTGTCGTGCCATCCACTGAAGGCCATACAGTGCCGCCGCCAGGCACCGCGGAAGAGTTCACACAGCTGGTGGAGGGCTGAGCGGTAGTGTGACTGGGAACCGCAACAATTTTCTTTTCTCCTCTCCCCCCTCTCGTCTCTGTCGCTCCTCATCCTTCCATCTCCTTTTCTCTCACCTCGTCTGTCTGGTTCCCGCAGCCACCGTGAGCGACCATTGACACCTTGCACATGAATAGAGATGCAGATTTCATTTTCCAACAGGACTTGGCCCCTACAGACAGAGCCAAAGCTTCCATTACCTGGTTTAAGAACCATGGTATCCCTGTTCTTAATTGGCCAGCAAATTCGCCTGACCTTAACCCCATAGAAAATCTATGGGTATTGGGAAGAGGAAGATGTGATATGCCAGACCCAAGAATGC
The DNA here is from genome assembly GCF_023724105.1 of Carassius gibelio. NCBI lineage: Eukaryota > Metazoa > Chordata > Actinopteri > Cypriniformes > Cyprinidae > Carassius > Carassius gibelio. Next base: position 6,579,263 of record NC_068406.1, read on the forward strand.
AGAAGAGCTGAAGACCACTATCAGAGCAACCTGGGCTCTCATAACACCTGAGCAGTGCCACAGACTCGATCGAATCCATGCCACGCCACATTGCTGCAGTAATTCAGGCAAAAGGAGCCCCAACTAAGTATTGAGTGCTGTACATGCTCATACTTTTCATTTTATACTTTTTAGTTGGCCAAGATTTCTAAAAATCCTTTCTTTGTATTGGCCTTTAGTTATATTAAAATTTCTGAGATACTGAATTTGGGATTTTCCTTAGTTGTCAGTTATAATAAAAATGAAAAAAAAAAAAATAAACATTTAAAATATATCAGTCTGTTTGTAATGAATGAATATAATATACAAGTTTAACTTTTTGATGATATTCTAATTATATGACCAGCACCTGTACACACACACACCCATATACCAGGCCCTGATGGATCCTCACTCTATCGATGCATCGTTACAATAACTTTTATTAAGGACTTTTTAAAGGTCCTTATGGAAAAATGTATATGAAAAAATACTTGCAGAACCAAGACTATTGAAAAAGAGGGTGGGCATTAATGCACTATATTAATGCAGCTTGCTTTTTCTCTTGGCAACTGTAAACAGATAACTGATAAACTACTGTGTGTCTCACATTGGTCAACATCTCCAAAACCGTTTTAGCTACTACTGAAATATAACATATTATACAGGATATATATACATACATACACATCAAGAACTGACTGGATTTTGAGATTTTGTATTTTTAATTTATGCCATTTATGCCTCCCGGGGTCACTCAACCATCAGCCCAAAACACACCCACACGAGGAAGAAATACTTAAAAACTGCAGGACCACAGACTGAAAGGTGAGTTGTCATGGCAACCCCTTAAGTGGGGCACAGAGGTCACAGTGGGAGGGCTTCTGCTATGCTTGTGTGTGGATCCTAACAAGACATATTGTTATGAGCAATCAATACTCCACAGACCTACACACACACACATAGACACAATCCCACTTCTATCATCTCTGCTGCAGCAACAATCTTTCTGGGACAGACTGTTGAGCAGCTTTAATTTATTTTAAACACTTCAATGCCACAACTAAATAGATGGAGAGTAAACAGTCAACAGTAAAGGTCAACTGCAACTGGCCAAAACCAGTTCAGGAATGGACTGACAACTGCTGTATATACACTGTGACGAGTCAGCTGCCCTTCACCAGGAGTGGGTGTGTGAGAGGAGGGCTGCTGGACGAGTCAGGGCTGGCGGCGTGTGATGGGGCACACCTGAAGGAAAGGAAGCCTCATCACCGCCGCTGTTTAAAAGCCCACGCGCCTCTCCTCGGGAGACCGGTCTTTTCCCCGTGCATGCACGCTGGTGTCCTCGTGGGTCCAGGAAGGGTGCGTTGAGGGACTCCCGTGCCACAAAAGATGTGAGCTGCCGGACCCCCGATCCGGAGGAGAACCGCAACCGTTTACGCGGCCGACGGGCCAGGATGCCGGGCCGTCCATCCCCTACCAGCACCACACCAGGTGATGCTCCTGTTAGCTAAGAACAGGAAATGGAGGATATAATTCACACAGGCTCACCAAAATCGGACAATAGAAGATTGGAAAATGTTGCCTGGTCTGAGGAGTCTCGATTTCTGCTGCGACATTCAGATGGAAGGGTCAGATTTTGGCGTGAAGAACATGAAAGCATGGATCCATCCTGCTTTGTTATAACAGTTCAGGCTGCTGGTGCTGGTGTAATGGTGTGGGGAATATTTTCTTGACACACTTCGGGCCCCTTAGTACCAATTGAGCATCGTTTAAATGCCACAGCCAAAATGAATTTTGTTGCTGACCATGTCCATTACTTTATGACTATAGACACATTTTCTGATGTCGACTTCCAGCAGGATAATGCACCATGTCAAAGCTCAAATCATCTCAGACTGTTTTCTTGAACATGACAATGACTTCACTTTACTCAAATGGCCTCCACAGTCACCAGATCTCCATCCAATAGAGCAGTATTGGGATGTGATGGAACGGGAGATCCCCATCATGCATCCCACAAATCTGCAGCAACCGCATGCTATCATGCTAATATGGACCAAAATCTCTGAGGAATGTTTCCAACACCTTGTTGAATATGTGCCACAAAGAATTAAGGCAGTTCTGAAGGCAGCCCAGTACTATGAAAACAAAAATGTTTTGCAGGCAATTGCAAGGCTTCTTTGGGAAACGCAAATGTTTTGCAAGTGAATGCAAAGTTTCTCTGGGGAACACAATATTTTTTGTAAAAAAAGTTTTGCAAGAGAAAGTAAAGTTTCAGGGAAAAAAAATAAATAAAAACTAATCAGCAAATTATAAAGTAGGCAGGTTTCCTGCATGACTGTATCAGGGTCCATAAATCTCTTTAAATTTCGTTCAGGCTGACTTACCACAAACAATGATATTTAGTAATAAATAAATTAGGATATTTGTACCCTGAAAAATATATTTAAAAACATTTTAGAAAGTAATAATTAAGATGCATTATGTTTTTTACTTTTTGATTATACCACATCGAATTTTCAGAGTCATTTACTGTAACTTAATCTTCTTTTGTTTTTATAATTTTTTTTCTTTACCATATTAAACCACTATGAATACAAAGAGATGACTCCTATGAACCTGATTAGAACTAGATTTCTTTTAAATAATTGTATTTATTGACACTAATTAGACATTGACTCATTGGCTCTTAGCAATATCAGAGGACATTATGAGAGCCAAGATGCAGAGATCAGACTGTGCCCTGGCTCGGGTTTCAGCGCTGATGGATTTATGAAGGGAGAGGGAGAGTTTGGAGCTGCAAAGCCAAACGCTAGCCTTGCAGTCCAAAACAGCACTTACAATAGGTGTGGACCATCACTGAGAGCATCTCTTGGACTAATCGCAGAGACTGATGCTACAGTATTGTGCAATAACCTGTTAAAAACACAACTCTCAATGTGCATTTGTAATGAAAGAACATCCTTATTTTTGTTCTAAGGGTGAGAGGTCAGGCGTCGTTGTTCAGCCTCAAAAGTGCACTCCACACAGACCATTTATTTGAAACAAAGGGCACAAAATGTCTCATTTAGATAGTGTCACGTGTCACATCCACAAGAAACTGATATGTAATTGCAGCAACCAGCCCTGATGAACAAGTGCTAAGTGGAGATTAAGCAGTCACAAGAGAGGCCATCTTAAATGTACAATGTAAAAATATAAAGGCACAGCTAGGCTGTATATTGTCTGCACGATAATATTGTACAGTAATTGTTGTTTCGATGGTGTGCGATCTGACAATATCTGACACATCGCTAAAACCGAACTAAAATACACCCCGAAAATGCAGACATACACTACATGATGCAGACTAGACTGCCATGTGTTCACATTTTATTTAGTCTATGAAAATTCATATAGATTTCCCCAAAAATTCGAGATATGGGGCTGTATGACTTTGTCTTTTACATTTATATAAACAAATATAGTTGATCAATATCAACTATATATAACAATATATAACTCTATTTTAAGGGCTGTACAATTAATCAAACATCGCCATTGTCATGCATATTTTGACAGTAAAGCCGGTTCTGGGATTAGTAGTAAATCTCCATCACCTGCTTTCAGGTGGAGCAGCATTTACTTCACAGAGCCGTAGTTTGCTGACAAGCTACGCAATATCGCATTCATAACCGCATGCAACTCATCTGCGATTATGATGCGGTATTGCGTAACTTGTCAGCGAGCTACGACTCTGTATATTAAGTGCCGCTCCATGTGAAAGCAGGTGATGGATCACAGAACCGGCTTTACTAAAGAGACACGCATGACAATCACATGCGATTAATCGTGCTGCCCTAATTAGACTTGTATTATTTTATTCAACTGGTCAAGATACATTTATTTAGAAAATAATTACAAATAATAATTTTGAGAGTGAGTAATTAGTACAGTAATTATTTTTGATTCAGGACACACCCTGACTAATAAGTGGATTTCAGAACAACATGGAATCTGCAGCCTGCAGATACAGAATTAGTCCGACACAGTTTTGTTTAGCAAAGGGTCTTGGGCGCAGTATGTTGCCATGAGTCCAATGACGTGATAGTATCACAGTTTATGAGACAATATTTTGCATTTACAGCATCTGGAGAGCTTTAGACCATCTGCTGGTGCACTGGTCCAACACTTGACCATATTTGATGCATTTCTAAATGTGATAATGTTGTCAAAGACATTGACATAATTTACACTTTCATAACTTGGAAATGTTCTAAAAGATGTCATACATTTATGATGTCGGGCGTGTCCTGAATCCTCGCTGCCAAAGACAAAATGTTTCATATCTATTTTTAATTTCAGATCCACTAGATCACAGCACTAACTTCATGGTCAGATGAGGGATTTTGGGTGGATGCCTAGACTGCAAGGTCACACACATCTAGCTATGTTTGCATGTACGTGTCTGTTCAGATGAGACGGGACACTTAACCCCGCGTTCTAACCATTATCTGGTTGGACAGACTGGCTCCGCCCCCTTTCTCTGAGGGATGTGTCTCGAGTGAGTGGCCAGACACTGGTGTTATATTGGGAGGTGGCACGTGTCTTTCATCGGCCATGTAGCCTCCCATCCATGTATCCATCCGCGAGCTATTCTTAGCCCCATGCGAGCATGTATAGTGTATGTGCGTACATGTGCGTAAGCATCACATGAGTCTGCGCTCATAACTCTCCGCCTGACATTTCAGATCAGCCCTGAGGTGAGACTCCATTAAAACAGGACTGTGGCCAAACCCATCACATTATATATATCTTTCAGCTTCAGGCTACAATGATCTAAACAGTGACAGTTTAACAAAGCAAGCACTGATAACATTGGAAACACTGCTGGGTTCAGATGGGTGTAAAATATGCAAAGCATTTTAAAGACAAAATGAATCTTTAATAATGAATCAGTCTGTTGTGATCTCCCACGAACTGATCATATTAAGCCAATGTATTTTTTTTTCCATGTTCAAATATGTTTTTTTTTTCTTTTCTATTTCATTTTACTATGCAGGTTAATTTTCTTGAAAATGTAATACTTTTTAGCTCGGCTTTTCAGATTAAACGGCATGTCCTGGGATGTCCTTGCTTGTCAATAAACATCCTCATCTCATAAATCTCATCCTCATTTCATAAACTGTTAACTGTTATGGTGGAATTTGCTGAGAGAGAAACCGTAAACTTGCAGAGTCATTTGATGGCCAAGATATGCAATTTTAGAGGGTGAAAAATAAATGTTTCTGATAAAAATAAGACTGCTTCAAAAGGACTTTTTTTTTCTTTAATGATTTCCCACAGAACAGATCTCTCTCTTTTAATCACCTAAAATCAGAGAGACAGTTCTTTGTTTTGGCTCTCACCGCTCGGTTTGAATGATCTTGATTCTTACTGTTCAACACAAGCTGACTGTGAGTCATGTGACCTCTAAGAGCGTGAAACAGACAAACACAGCTGCAATACAGCTATATGTTCTATATACTGTATGAAGGATGCACTCAGATGTGGGGATTTATAAAGACACCTGTGCGTCTTCGGGATCCTAGCGCAGCTAAGCACATTCCCTGAGCTGCTTCCGCTCACAAAGCACGGACTGTTAGCGAACAAACTCAATAGGCAAACACAGGGGCTGTTTTCATCCGCTGAATGACTGGGGCCTTCAGGACCCACAGCAAACGGATCACTGAATATCTATCTGTGTCCACATGTGTCCACTATTTACAGGCTTTAGTTTATTAGCAACCAAAACAACAAATCTGAGGCGTTTTATCCGTGAAACTGAAAGAACAGAGGATATTTTTTACGATGCAGACAAATTAGTTTGGTTTCACAACGACTGTTTGGTTTGGGTGCACAATGCCTTCATCTGAAATAGAGGATTTTGCATGTGTTGACATTCTTATTTCTACATTTGCTCTAAAGAATCATTTTTTTTTATTGAATTGTTTCATTTATTGAACGTGCATGAATGATTGCTTTTTTTGTAAATCGTTGATATTTAAATGATGCAATATGTGTCCAATTATGTATTTTTTTTTTTTTTATGTGTGGTATCCCTCCATTCTGATTTACAGCACAGTATACCCTCTGTTATATAAAACAGAGCTTGTGCCAAGTGTGACTGGCACTGAAATGGTCATTACAGCTTGGCTTTGCACTGTCCCTTTTTCTGTCAGCCCAGCAATGACTGTGTCAAATTATATACAAGCTATTTTTTTCCTTTCCCATCAAATTCTCAGCTTGATAGAGACGCCAGCTGGCAAATTGTAGATAATAATTTTAAAAGTGAATTTTTCCGAGGACAGCATGAGGAATAGTCAAGTTTTAAGGAAATTTGGCAGTATTTAAATGAAAGCGAATAAGAAGCATACAGTGAAAAAAATAAAACAAATTGCTTGCTGAATGGACATGCAATAACAACTATGATTGTTTTTGTTTTTCCGCCACTACTAGTTATAGCATGAAATAGACATGAATGAACATCAAAAGATATAATGAAAAAATAAAGAGCCTTGAAATGGTCTATATAGGCAGCACACTGGGTTTTCGATTGAAAACCAATTTGTATGTTTACATGCTTATCATGAGAAAGCTTCTTAAAGGGACAGTGCACCCAAAAATGAAAATACCCCATGATTTACTTACCCTCAAGCCATTATGGGTGTATTTGACTTTCTTATTTCAGACAAATTCAATCAGAGTTAAATATATATATATATATATATATATATATATATATATATATATATATATATATATATATATATATATAGTGTAACGATACACCAATGGCACGGTTCAGTTCGGTTTACGATTTTGGAGCCACGGTTCGGTCCGGTTCGGTTCGGTTTGCTGTGGTGGCAGGGTTCATGTTCTTTAGCATTGCTGGTAAAAGGACAATAGATTCACTTAACTTAATTATAGCAACAAACTAACTTGTCTTTTTCTTTATTAACTTTGGCTTCACATTTTTAGTGCAGTCAGCATACCTGAGTGAGTAAACAAAATTTAAATAAATACTTCCAATGTAGACTAGTCAGAATAAAACATTTATCTCTGTAGTGCAGTCAGCTTATCCGAGTAAACTAAAATTAAATATATTATAAATAAAATGTATATCTTTCACCATTGATATGGAGACATTTGATATGACAAACATTACAAGGTGCAGGAGTGCCTGGCTCCACTGGAACTAACTTTCCAAACAGTTCAGAGATTGGGGCCTGTTTTGCTGGAGGATCATCACTGCTGGATGCCACATCTAACTGCTCCTCTGAGACCAATTTTCACGTCAAAGTTCAGACGCGGGCCAGGCCTACCGCCTGTTTTATACTTCTCCTTACTTTTATATTTTAGACATCCATTAATAAGTGATAAAACAAAATTGCCGCGCTGGTGGAAACTGTGAAGAGCGACTCGACGGAGTTTAGTGTCCCGCAGCAGCAGCGCAGCTGAACAGTTCTGCGTTCAAATACACGCAATAGGCTCAAGCTTGCCGCAAAAGTAATTACCATAAATGTGACTGGTAAATATTAGGGAGATATTTTAATTATTTACTAATAAGCTAGTGTTTTCTAAGTCTGTGTTGCAAGGATGAAGTTGCCTGTCTCGCGATTTCCTCATTAGATGCGCCGAGATCTTCACAGATTATGATTACAATGAGTTTTTGTTTTAGATTTGTTTTATTTCATTAAGTAGTCATTTACAGCTTTCTATAGATATATTTATTATGTCTACTATGTCTGTGAGGCATGTTACGGTTTCACTGAGTGTCGGCTCATTTTTGTATGAGTTATGAATAAAATCCGTCATTCTAAACAGCGGAAAACGGCTGCATATCTAGTGCCATGAAAACACCTATTATGTAATTGTTTGAGCACGGTCCGAGTTAGTTTGTAGCTTCATTCTGAAGGCAGTGGGAAAAGTTTCCTGTTTTTGAGGCTTCTTACGTGTGTCGCTAATATTAATGTTGGGGTGATGTCTCCGATGCGCTTGCATATTAGACGTGTTTCCTGTCGTATAAGTAAGTTTTGAGAAACAGTTACGACAGATTGTGTGTGCTTTGTCTACGACACAAATTCCATTCCTGTACTCCACTGGAAAACCAAAATGTTCCCACACAAAAGACTTAAATGTGTCTGTGGGATCTGCAATCTCAGGCGGAGCAGCCATCCTGCGTATGCAGTAGTAACCGAGTGTGACGCTCACTCCCAAGTCACGTGACATGACATGCACTTGGAAAACAGTAACTTTGGAATATAATATTTAGAACAGCGTTTAAAAAGCTCGTATTAGTTGTTACCAATGCAATTGAATCAAATGTATGGAAATACAATTGAATAAATTAATAGATTAGTTAGTAAGAGATAAGTGACACATCAACAATGGGCAGTAGGAGGCGTGAAAGTACCGCGGTACACCACGAGAGTTCCGCGATTCGTATCGTGGGTGGTGTATCGCGATCTTTCGGTTCGATTTGTGATATCGTTACACCCCTAATATATATATATATATATATATATATATATATATATATATATATATATATATATATATATATATATATGTATCCTAGCTCTTCCAAGCTTTATAATGGTAGGGAATGGGTGTTGAGATTTTGAAATTAAAAAAGTGTATCCATCTATCATAAAAAGTGCTCCATATGGTTAATAAAAGCCTTTTGGAAGAAAATTAAGGTGTTTGTGTAAGAAAAATATCCATGATTAAAAATTTTTATACCAGAACTGCAAGCTTCCACTAACTGTAATATGCCGGCTCATGAAAGAGTAGTGCTTCAGAGGATGACGAAGGATGTACACAAGCTCCAGAGAGAATGTGCTAGTCTCACGAGAACCAAGTTTTGTTTAGAACAAAAAAAAAAAAAAACAGTGTCCACTTGGCTTACATAAAAATCCTTGGACATCCTCATTTTGTACTTCTAATTCATGACCGGTGGTTTGTTCTTCTCTCTGCTCTGCATTTCCGCATTCGTCATTTTTAACTTGAGCTCACGCAACAACTACAGTACATCATGTGTCATCGTGAACGCGCATATGAAAGTAAGGGGTAGCTAGAGATTATAAAGTTTATAAAGTTTAAAGTATGGAACTTTTTCTTAAACCAATCAATTCACTTCAGAAGGCCTTTATTAAACCAAATGGAGCAGCAGTGTGGGGCACTTTTTATGTTGGATGGATGCACTTTTTTGAATTTCAAAATCTCAACACCCATTCACTGCCCTTATAAAGCTTGGAAGAGCCAGGACATTTTTTAATATAACTCCGACAAGATCAAGGACTCTGCAGGTGGCCATGTAGACTGACTAGCATTAACCTCCACATCTCATTGGAGTTTGTTTGATCATCCTGGTATTACTCCGCCTTCTAAATAAGAGAGCGGCACCGAGAGATAATGACAAGTGTCTCACCCTCCAAACCCACAGAGAGTGTGAGAGACTCCCAGATCATGCCGTTGTACGTCAACATGCTAACTGTAACATGAAGGTATAATCCCGTTTATCACCCCTTTAACTGGTCGCACTGGGAGAAGCACGTTAACGGCGTTATAATGACTTTCAGATGGTGTAGAGGAAGAAAAGGAAGAGTCTTCAGCTGCACTGGATGACAGGATCAGATGCCGCCCATCAGCTGGACAACATCTGTTAGTGAGGGTGTGTAAATGTCCTGTTTAATGGAGTGAGCTTTTCCCAATCCCCAAATCTTGGACCATGGGAAAAGGGGCCACAGGAGTTGGAGAAAATCCAGAGTTGAGAAGAGACGACAGTTGCCAGATGTTCCCATCTGTCTTGAGCAACAACTTCTGTATTCCAAGGTCCATGAGAGACACTGTTGTGAGAAGTATTACCCTAGTCCACTTCTGAACAAGGGAATGACCAGATGAGAAGGTGGCTGAACCCTGAGGTGTTTTACCAAAGAGTCCCCTGAGGAGCAGGACTGTTTGCTTGAGTGACAGTTCAGAGAAAAACCAAAGACCTCATTTGTGGTGAGAGCAAAACGAGTACTAAAAGTGTTGGCCAGGCTTGGTTTACTTTGGCCTCAATCTTTCCTCTGCAAACTGCAGGGGAGAAAATGGCACCTTTTCCCTAAGTGAGCTAAAGATCTACGCCAAGTATTAGGCAACACTACGTAGCTTAAAAGCTTGTTAAACATCTGTACAGAGTACATGATCTGTTCTGAGGCAAAAACACAAGCACTACTGTTTATACAGTGCTATATTTGAACTGTTTTTATGGCTCTGGATTCCTATTCCTTCATGTTCAAATATTACATCACCATTTCACTGCCTACACGTTGAATGCAGAGTATGTGTTGAACAAATAAGCATCACGCTTGTTCAGTCTGTCAAATCTGTTTTACTTTATGCATTCACTAGGTTAAACTGTGTTGTAGTAAAGAGTGTCCGCAGTAAATAAGTGCAGAATTTATTTATTTTTTAAACTTGAAGTTATTAGATTTTTTTTTTTTTTTTTTTTTGCATTCACTTGGTTTCATAAGGTTTTGAAAAACATTCATAGATTTTTCAAGGAAAGTTAAAATGTGATTTCTCTAAATGTCACACAGTGTGACTATCAATTAATACAATATTTTCCTTACCCCTTGAATGCATGTGATTCTCAAAAATTCTCTATAACATTTCAAATCCATTTCTTAAGGTAAAACTGTATTTTTAATTCACATATGTCATAGTTTTTTGGGAGTCGCACCACTTGACATGACATTTCCCAAACTGAACGAACTGTGTGCTTTTATTAAAATGTGAAATTAGGTGTTCTCTGTATTAGTTTTCTTTCTTTTTTTCTTCATAATAGTTGCATCATATGACTTTGTTGGTTGCACCTCATGACTTTGGTATGGCAGTAAAGTTTTTTCAACCATTTGGCAAAATATTAGGCAGACAATAAAAAGCCAAATTATGCTGAGTTTCTTTGAAATAACTTAATTTACCAAACTGGTACTCATAACCTGCAGTCATCCAGCAAGGAATTACAGAGCAGCACTGTAGGCTCGACTCATCACATCCTGTTCTGCTAATGGAGTCTGTCACTCACAGCCTCATCTGCACAGTGAATAATCAAGTTGCTCCTTTAACGGCTACTGCCTTACATGAAAATAGTTTTTTAAGAGGATGTTGGGAAATGGTGTTTTTACTGGCTTGTTTTAGCAACCATAGTCTGGGACTAAGTGAGATCAAACTGAAAAACAAGGCATGTTTTCTGCCACTGAAAACATTAACAAGGCATTATCCATCATATCTGATGGAGCCCAAACTTCTGTCAGAGCTTTCTAGCTACTTTAAACCCAACGTGCAATCTTAATTTCAATTGCTTGCTTTAGTTCTGCTGATGTGGAGCACCACAAACCAATAATTACACCTGATCATAAGTCATAAATGTACTTTCGATGCAATTTATGGGGCTTAACAATACACACGACAGATCAACATGGCATCAGAATGCATGGAAATCTAAGAGTGCTCAGGCCCACCCATGCAGACGATTCAAACCAATGCCAGAACGACTGTGGTTTGATTACCCTCCAGAAACCTCAAATATCTCAGAGAGAGGGAGACTGAAAAATCCAGAATAAAACAAAACCCTCTGCTCAAAGCAATCCAGTAATGTACGTCATTAACCAGAATGGTTAAATTACCATAGGACACATTGTTTGTAAAAACACGTCAACATTTCATAAAGCCAGATGCAGTATGGTTTTGCCATCTGGAAGCAGAATTCCTTGGCATCGCCACATATAGATGATCAGTTCTACAACAATCCTCCTTTCTCCAGAAACAAGCTAACTTCTAGAACCACCTGGCAACTTGTTCTTGGCTAGTAAGGTAACAAGTCTTCTCATAATGATGTTCTGAAAAAGTATACTTTTTACTAGCATGGGTCATGAAGGATGACTAATTGTCAATTAGTTTGGTCAACTAGTTCAGCTACATTTTTTCTTGTTTATATTTTTAGGGCTGATTTTAACTACAATGTTTTAATTAGCATGCTAACTGGATACTGTACCCTACATTGCTTACATAGTTGGTGTGGCAACTCTTTTGTAACAACTGCATCATTAAATTCATTGCATTCACTGGAGGCTAAACAAATAGCTTTCAAAAAAAAGTCAAAAAAAAAAAAAAAATCTTCTAAAGTTTTGGTCGTGTAACATGCAGCTTAACAGTCACTAATGAATAAAAACATAAAAAATTCTGGTGATTTAAAAAAAAAAATTGGTTCACCCCAAAATTCACTCACCTTCACTCCATCCAAGTTGTAGGTGAGTTTTTTTCTTCATTGGAATAGATTTGGAGAAATGTATATAACGTTTAACAGATTAAATAACGTTTGTGTGTGTATCCATTGGTGAGGAAGAGATGTCATGCTAAATTCCTCCAAATCTGTTCTGATGAGGAAACAAACTCATCAACATCTTGGATGGCCTGGGGGTGTGCACATTTTCAGCAATTTTTTATTTTTGTGTGAACTATTATTATACAGACCTATTAGTTTACCATTTGTTCAGATTAGTCCAACTAGTCAATTTTAACAATATACAGTTTACACGTTCCTTCTTATTACAGGTAAACCATCAACACATTCCTGCGCTGGAGCCAAGCAGCAGAGATGAGCACATTTCCCAGACTGTAAAGAATGCGCACAGAGTGCTAAATCTTAATCCTGAGAAACGGCGACTGATCTGAGCTATAGAAGACATATCCTGTCTAAAAAATTAGAAAATGACCTTTATTAGCTTCTTTCCTGTAGAACAATTCCTTTACAATCAAAACTAACATTGGTTTCAGTCCACTGGCAACAGATGCTGCATTAGACCGCTCTCTGGGGACAGAAGAACAACTCACAGGAAGTTCAGAGAGAAGCACTGGCCAGTGTGTAACTTTTCTGTCTGGACCGTGCCAAAACTCCAGAGTGAGAGACTAATTCTCTTAGCAGGGTGTTGTGTTTGGCACGGGGACCTGGAGCAGACGGATAAGACTTGACACGTTGCTCCTCGCAGGGAGAGCTGCCCCGAGAGGAAGCAATCTTTAACACTGTCCAACAGACACTGAGAGAATCCACCTAGATGGTGAATGACCAATATGGGGTTTTCAAACATTTTAAAACCCATTTTATATCCAGAAACTTTTCATTGACCTTCTCACTTTAACAATTCAAAGAAAATAGGGCTTTCGCACTGCGTAGTTCTAGGAACTAGCCAGAGCAGGGTTGTTCCTACAGAACCAGTTTCTCCCTCGTTTTCCTGGTTGCATTCACACAGACAACAGGAACTCTGAAGCAGCCGACAGCAGCGTCTTTATTAGCACCATTTACAAACATCAACAACCGGTGAAAGGAAACTTTTGTTGTGTGTTTTGTGATAACGGAGATGGTATGTAAATGCACAATTTACTCGCGATTGAAAGAGGAAAAAGTTGGGCTTAGAGACGAAATCTGTAATATGACAACTTGCGGTGTTACATATCGAAGCTGAGAAAAGAACGCGACACTGCAGACAACAGGTAAATGCTGTTATCAATGTTTTCAATAGGGCCTTTCACACCGCCGGAACCTTTTAATAGTACAAGATCTAATTGTGGAACTACCCACTTTTAGACGTTTTCGCATCGCCGGAACTAGGTGTGATTTTAGTATCGAACTGCCTTTTTTCGAGAACCAAATTATCTCCTACTCTGGAGCAGGGTTTAACCAGCACATCTGGTACTAACTGTGACGTAGACACTGATTGGCCAGACGCATTCGAAAACTCCCTCACCCGCTATCATTTGAAACATTGTTTAAACATACTGTGTACTTGTGTCAACCTAGTTCGCAAGTATGGTGAACAGTGATAAATGTACAGTCGCTGAAGTGCAGGCACTTGTAGCAAGTGTAGCACTGCCAGTTATCATTGGAGATTCTTAGTCCTCCTTTTTTCATAGTTTGGCTGGTCCTGCGACTTATAGTCAGGTGCGACTCATTCATCCAAATTCATTTGACATGAACCAAGAGAAATGAACTAAGAGAAAACTTTACCATCTACAGCCGCGAGAGGGCGCTCTATGCTGCTCAGTGCTCCTGTAGTCTAAACTGAAGACAGAGCACCCTCTCGTGGCTGTAGATGGTAATGTTTTCTCTTGGTTCTTGGGTATAAATAAATGCGACTTATAGTTCAGTGCGACTTATATATGTTTTTTTTCCTCATCATGACGTATTTTTGGACTGATGCGACTTATACTCAGCTGCGACTTATAGTCCCAAAAATACGGTACATGTCCATTATTGTAAAACCCGTGAGACACAACAAAACCACAGCTCAGATCACAGCGTCATCCATCCTCCTGTTGTTAAGGTTCTTTTTCTTTGTTAACGTTGTTGAACGCTGCCCACAAATGACATCGCTGTCGACCGGCTTAGGTCACGTTCATGTACACACTGTCAGTGTGAGTGTAACCCTTTAAATGGTTCTGGGAAATAGTTTGCGAAATGTCGTCTGTACTGTACATTTAGTTCTGGAACTAAAGCGGTGGTAAAGGCCCTAATGTTCATTGAGTAAGTATTTTTACATGCCAGGTAACCGATGTTTCGTATGTGTTTAGCCAATCAGCGTACACTTTCTTCTGTGGTAGTTCCTATAGAACTGTTTTAGACTCTAATCTAGCTCCTCCAACCAGAGTTCCTGCAATTAAAACTGCTCCTAGTTCCTGCGATGCGAACACGACAAAAAGCAGAAACGTCCGCCAATAGGTGTAGGAACTATGAAAGTTTCCTCCAGTGCGAAAGCCCCTAATGACAAATAAATCTGTCTTTAGTACAGTGTAATTTATACTCAGTCAATTGCTTTATATTTTGTATCATTGTATGCTGCTTTGATCATAAAAGTGGTTGTCATCACTGTACACAGTACTTTAACATTTCAAATAAAATGTTATAAAGCATTGATTCTTCTCAGAGCTGTTTTGGTTTGATGCAAGATTTAAAACTCTTTATCAATTCAGTGTTTCATAATTAATATCTGAGGGGAAAATGAATTTGAAATATACATGCCACTAGACAAAATAAATGAGCTGTCACTATTTCTAATCCTAGTGATTCCCATCTTTTTGTAGCTTGATTTTATAGTTCACAATTTTTTCACAGATCGATGAATCTCATTTTTAGAAGCATGTATCTAAATTATAATAATAAGATTCAATGATAGCAAATGTATGACATCATTTCAGTTCCACGCAAAAATAAAAAAAGTCATAATATGTTGAGAATAAAGTAGTATATGCATAAATAAAACAAATCATTCTTAATTTTATATTGCTATGACTTTATTCCCAAAATAGTAGGACAAATGTCGTAATTTTAGATTTTTTGTTTAAACATGGTACTAAAATGCTGTAGTGCAAATCAGACATGCATACATTTTCTGAAATTAAACCAATATTTTACACAATTAAAAGTCACCAAATCATCCATTAACAAGGCTATTAGTAGATTTTGGAGAAAATGCCAAAAATGGTCAAATATCATCAGAATTATTTGCCTGGACAATACTGTATATAGGTTCATTACACGTTAGAACAGGTGGTTTGTTTTTGAAGCAACTCAAGCACTGTGGCAGGCACTGATGTATTTTTGGTTCAAGTGAAGGAGTTCATAACACAGCTGTGTTCACACAAACCCTTATTTAGCTTTTTTTGTGAGGAAAACTCTTGTTAAAGTATGTTAACTTGAGCTTATGGACAGTGACTGAATGTAATCACACAAGATAAATGTGGGAACATGCTGAAGTACACTGTAATCATTAGCCAAAACCCTTATGAGGGGTAAAAATTAAGCACCAATAGGAGAATGAAAACAGAAAAACAGGAATCACTTTAGTTCACTTTTTTTCATGGAAATACGATAAGGATGCTAGCTAGGAAGTGAGCCAGAGACAAAGGGAGAAGTAGGAGTGTGTTGCTCTCTTTTTGTGAAATTTACATAAACTCTCAGGGTGGTCTGACGTTTCTAGAAGAAGACGTAAACCTGACATGACAGTGTGTATGTGTGTGACTGATGCTCATGTATGTTGTGCAGCAGGGTCAGGACAACAGTGCGTTAGCAGCTATGGGGAAAATATGTGTCAGAGTCTATTTGTGTATTTGAGGGCTAAAGCCTTAGCATACTTGGTCGTGTTCCAATTCTCAGATGCAGCAAGTCTGTTTAAATTCTTTTCAGTGTCATGTTATTCAGTATGTACGTTTTTTACTCAACACTCAGCATATATCATCTGCGTTGTACTGGCATTACAACCATGACAAGAGTAAGATGTGATAGTTCAGCAACTAAGCCTATCCACTGACTATCAAATCATAAGACGCTATTCAAAGGGATAGTTCACCCAAAAATGAAAATTCTGTCATTAAAGGGATACTCCACCCCAAAATGAAAATTGTGTCATTAAATCACTTACCCCCATGTCATTACAAACCTGTAAAAGCTTTGTTCATCTTCGGAACACAATTTAAGATATTTTGGATGAAAACTGGGAGGTTTGAGACTGTCCCATAGACTGCCAGGTAATTAACAGTGTCAAGGTCCAGAAAAATACGCAAGACATTTTGATTTTTCAATAAGTTTTAATTAGTGGTGGGCCGTTATCGGCGTTAATGTGCTGCGTTAACAGGAGACTCTTATCGGGCGAAAAAAAAGAACATCGCCGTTAATCTATTATCAAAGTTGGGTTGGGAGTCTATACTACGCGAGCTATGATGACTTTCACCTTGATATTTTAGCGCGGATGTATACCTAGCCGAATCTGTTGGGGGACGAGAACGAGTCTTTAAACCTGTGTCTGTGTGTATGCCTACTGTGAAATTACCACATCAAACGTGACATGCTAACATGGATGCAGCTAAGATGCTGCCAGGTTTGCTTCAGTGATTTATTTTTTATTTTTTTAAGAAGCTTCCCAATGGAAACCTCGACAAGACGCACACCTGTTTCACACATACTCCGTCTGCAGTGCGTATGCAGTCCGTGTGCGTTACGTATGTGGTGCAGAAACTCATACTCATTGTGCTTTCAAAAAGGACGCGTTTGCGGTCCGCTACTCAGTACGTAAATGATCGCTGCACTGCTGCAGACGCAACGCTCCTGGAACGCACTGACGGACCGCAACCGTGTGAACACTGGAATCCGTTAACATGGGTGCGTAAAAAATATGCAACGCATACGCACTGCAGATGGAGTATGTGTGAAACAGTTGTAAGGTTGTTTGCACCTTGTGCAATGTGGAATTCGTTTACAGCTTTTTCAAGCACTGTGCATTTTGGAAACAGGAGATGAGCCCCTGGTGTAATGCACCACCTGTCTTGAGAAACCCCTTCTCAAAGACTTAACGTTACCTTTAGTCATTATTTTATTTGGGTAGCACACATATTCTGAATACCTTTGGCATAATTCAAATGAGACATTTTAATCTAGATTAATTCCAAGATTACAGTGAGATTAATCTAGATAAAAAAAATGTATCATTTAAATCATCAAAAATGTACATTTCTAATGTAAAAAAATATATATATATTATTATTATTAATTCATAAATATCATTGCATTGCACAGCCTGCATTAACTTTGTAATAAAAAGGTCAAATTACCTGATATTTTAAGAGACTTGCAAACCTTGATGCACAGTCAATCAGTGGACATCTCCGTGATATCATTTCCTGTTTTTTGTTATTTTGCATGTTGGTTTGACCACATGATTATTTAAATGAAATATAAAAAGGATTACGCCAAGCTAAAAATATATTCAGTGTAGAAGGTCCATTTTTTATTAATTTAAAAGTGTCACATGATTGATTTCTGTACAAGAAACCTTGGCTACTATTAAGTGGACTTTGGGGAAAATATAAAATGCTAATAAAGTGTTTAAAAACATCAGAAGATTTACTGCGAAATTCCAACTTTAGTTTCTCATTCCCTTCCTCAACAAACACACTCACTTTTGCTCTCTCTCTTAATCAAGCAGTGTCGTCCGCCGTTACCGGGTTCAGTCCAGTCTCTCTAAGCACACACGAGCTTGTTCTGCTACTGGGTCTTCACAGCACACCACGCACCACCTGCGAGACCATCCATTAGAAGAACGACAATGTTTCAGCTGTTCTGATTTTCCACTGTTGGCTCCACGATTTGCTGTTCTTAAAGCACGCGATCTCAAACTGACAGCCCTGGAAACTCTGGAAAATGTATGACTATTAGGCAGCTTTTACATGTTTTTGATCTTGTGAAATTCCCACAGTGGATGTTCATACGGTGTCTAACGCTCTTGCAAGGTCGGTTTAAGTCATCTGTGGCATTTCCATTACTTTATTTGCACAGTAAGCCATTTCAAAGGCTGATCCATCTACTCAAATCAAACACAATCAGTCTGATAATGTATCAGTTCCTTATGGATTACATTCAATATTCTATTCTCTGAACTTCGACAAACTAAATGTATATACACACACACACACACACACACACATTTTAGTCAGGATTGATTTGACATGGAATGACCTAGTACAGAGAAACTATAAATCACCACCCTTCTCAACACAAAAACAGCTTTGGGAGCCAATAGCCAAAGGAAAGCATTAACAGACGTCTAAAAGACAGTCTTAATCACTACACGAATGATGCTTAAATACATGTGTGGGCCAGAACCATCATCGCTTGCTGAAATGATTAAAAGTGGAGTTGCTGTTATTTGAAGATGATGAAACAGATCACTGGTGAAACACTTTATGAATCACACTTACTTTCACGTGTAGCTATGGAAAGCACATGATGCAGGAATAGAAATATAAAAGATAGTCCTTTAACACCCCTGCATCTGCTTGAGATATACTTATTTTAAATATATACAACATTTCAGGGGGATAAAAAGTCTCAAAATTGCCTCAGACACGTCTACATGCCAATGTCTCTTTTTTTCCCCCGTCTTATATTTGACTGATTCATCTGTGGCCAAAATCAACAACGTTAGATAATGTATAAGCTGTATTTGTGAAAGTTGACTACAGTATGGGTTAGTCTTAAACGGCTGCATGTTTTCATGTGTTGGAATGCTAAAGAACTGCATTGATAATGATACGACGAGCGAAACCAGTTCTTTGAGTTTGAAGCCTTAAAAGTGTGAAGTCATTTTGCTTATGGCGTCTTTTCTGTATAATGCAATATTCATTTTACAGAAAATAATGAAGTATTAGTCAAAAGATGACACATTGCTGCAGAGGTCAGGTCACTGTATTATTTTAGTATTATTTATAGTATACAGTATACTAATATTTTGAATAAGCTTTTATTGATCAGTTTTCATTTTATTTGTCGTTTTGTTACATGATTTTTATTTTTTGTTTATTTTAAATACTTCTATTTAGCCTTAATTTTTGTATTTCAACTTCAATAGTTTAAATATTATTCAAAGTTTTATTTTGTTGTTAATTTGTTTTATTTCAGATTTAGTAATTAAAGGGATAGTTCACCCAAAAATGGATGTGAGAACCAAACAGTTGATGGTAGCCATTGACTTCTACAGTATTTGTTCAATACTTCTTTTATGCTCAACAGTATAAATAAACTCATACAGGTTTGACACGACATGAGGGTGAGTGAATGATGACGGTGATGTGCTAGTTTGGCTTCTGGCAGGCCTGTGATATTTTTCAGTCTCTTCTGCTTTATTTGAGATATAGAGTTAGTTTGATCTGGGAAGTGATCAGAGGTTGTATACACAAACATGTTTTCATAAGAGGAACACACAGTCCAGTGACCCAGAAAGGAACCTGTCAGAAGTCTAAATGAAACAGAGCAGAAGCAACAGTCAAGTAATACACAACTGGCGAAAGCTGAAAAAAAAGGAAAATCCAGACACATAGCAGTGCATTATCACCAGAACTCATCTTATATATTGATATAAAGCAGGCGTCCAGATCCCTCCAGTCCATAAAACAGGACACTCAGAAACTTGTACTTTCAGGGTTCTTATGGGACATATTAAGCAAAGTTATGATGTGTACTTTTGCCATTGGTTTGTGGGAAACAAGCTGCCACAATAGAGCTGTTTGGTGACCTGGATTTAGAAAACTTAGAATAACTAAGTAATGCACAATCCCATAAGCAGACCCTGTGCTAGACTCCAATTCCCTTGCAGCTTTAATGCAGCTAACAGCATGAATGGGCATCATGCACTCCAACTTATTTTACTTCAGTAATGTAATGTATAAGGAGGAGAAGAGGAGAAGAGGAGATGAACCTGAAGAGCTTATAGGGTGTCACTGTAACAGAATTAAGCAGTTTCTATTGAAGTAATGTGAAACCCAGTGACACACCGACAAACACATTTTCAATACAAGACCTTTGCACTCAGATATGACCTCAACCTCAACGTACGGGTTCGGGGCTATATTTTAAATGCTCACCTGGGTCCGGATTAGGGCTGTGCAAAAAATCTAATGCGATTTTCATGTGCATCTCATCAGTAAAGATGCTCCTGTAATTAGAAGTATACAGTATCTCCAGCACGTGCGTTCAGATCAGGGTTGCCAGGTTTTCACAAGAAATCCTGCCCAGTTGCTTCTCAAAACTAGTCCAATCGTGTTTCCAGGAGGTTCCCCGAAACAATATTGCTTCCCGGGATTAAAATATCAGTTTTTCAGCAGGGTTGCATTGGTAAAATTTGCATTTTAGGGGTTAAGTATAATTTTATTGGTATTGTCGCTTCGACCCGCAGACATGAAAAACAGCCACAGACTTGGCAACAAAAACTTGCCAATAACGTTTTATTTAGCCCCTAAAATGTGAATTTTACCAAGGCAACCCTTCCAAAAAAACGTATATTTTAACCCCGGGAAGCAATTTTTATCGGGGAACATCCTGGAAACGCGCTTGGGCTAGTTTTGGACTAGTTTTGAGAAACAACTGGGCAGGATTTGTTGAGAAAACCTGGCAACCCTGATCTGAACCCACATGCTGGAGATATACTTTTAATTACAGGAGCGTCTTTACTGACGAGATGCTCATGAAAATCGCATTAAAAAAATTTCA
This sequence comes from Carassius gibelio, assembly GCF_023724105.1. Lineage (NCBI taxonomy): Eukaryota > Metazoa > Chordata > Actinopteri > Cypriniformes > Cyprinidae > Carassius > Carassius gibelio. Next base: position 6,600,384 of record NC_068406.1, read on the forward strand.
CATCCCTAGTCCGGGTCGGGTCACAATCTGCTACTTCGGGTCCCAGGTCTGTTTAACACTGTGTGTAATTCCAGAGACGGTTGGCTTGTAAAATTAGGATGAGAAAGGTGAGTCTTCTGGGGAGGCCCATGGGAATGAGGGAATTCCCCTGAACTTGACAATACTTGAACATTTTTTGTGAAACTGCTTCAGAATTCACATTTCCAGTATGGATGTGTGTAACTAACATTGTCTAGCAAAATATAGTATCATTAAGATCCTCCTTTTACTCATAAATTGAAAAATCCCACAACAAAAAAAACAGTGGTGAAATAGTCTTCCAGGTTTGGATGTCACAGCTGCAGCACTCAATGTAAATTAAAACCATTTCCAGAACAACTGGCATGCATTGTCAATGATTTGATCAAATCTCACAATATCTAACTTTATAAGCACAGCTCACTGTCCAGACCCTTCAATATTAGCAACAATGAGCCCTTTGTAGTAAAGATATGGGTATGCAACCAAGATTAATAGGGTTCTTTCAACAGATCGCACTATCATGAATCTCTCGACTCATATGATGTGCACCTAAGAGAATATGCCTTCAGTATTGTGTAGGACCGACAATAGCGAGCTAATCTCAGTTCTGGTTTCTGTTATTTCTTCTGTTGTATGGACTGAGACACACTGTAATATATCTCCATGGTCCACAAATCCACAGAAACAACAAATTCCTACAGTTCTGGTCTTTCTGAACATCTCTCAACAGATCAACAGACAGCGATACCTCTAAAAAAACAAACCAATCCAAACGTGGCGCAGTGAACAAATGTATTAATCTGTCTGCATGTTTCACTAATCTTCAAAACGTGTTGTGCGAGACTCAGCATGCAGACAGTCCAAGAAATGGGTAATCCATTGGAATGAGGTAAAAATTGCCCAACATGTTTATTCTGGATATTATGTCAATGGACATTGGCCTGAATGAAGAGATCAATGACCAATAACACAAAATAGATGAAGAAAATGTGTTGAACACACAAAACCAACTTTAATATTACAATATTTCATTTTATTAGGAAAAATTATATATATATATATATATATATATATATATATATATATATATATATATATATATATATATATATATACCAGCATGAAGAAGAAAAACACGAGGGCCAGTGTATGAAGGCCAGATCGTCTCACCAGATTATTTGACATTTTATGACAAGGCAAGGCAAGTTTAGTTAACATTGTAATGTCATGTGGTGCGACTCCCCAAAATGCAATAATATCCATAAAATTAATAATTTAGAATATACATAAAATGTATAATTTTGTAAAAAAAAAAAGAAAAATGAAAAACATGTATTCAGGTACTTTTTACTTGATGGTTAAACAGCCGGGTCATGTTGTGTTTGCATCAATAAATAAATATATCACCAATCATTAAATAAACTTGCAAAAAAATATATAAATTTAAGAAATTATCACACGTTTAAAATTCAATAAATTTTTTTTTATATATTTTCCTTTAACACCGACACTTGTATACGTCACTGACCAGTATAAATAGCAGGAAACGTTATTAAATCAGAAGAACAAGAACAACTGAATTCCCCACAGAATTAGTTTGTTTGCTCTCTTTTGTAATTGATTGTACTTTTATTACTTCCTCTCTGAAGCTCTTTAGTACGCGGAGAAAGATGAGATTCAGGGTTTAATACAGGCCTGTGCAAACCTAATGCAAACATACAGTACCTACTGTAAAAACCTGTTCCATAGGATAAATCCATTGGGATTACGGTTTATGTCAGGTATATAGCATCTGATCAAATACTAGGGCCCAGAATGCAATCATAAGTCAACCAACTGAGTACTTTTTTCAAACATTAGAGAATCAGATTTATGTATCAGGTTAATAGCGATCTATTTGGTCCTGACCTTTCTAATGAAATAGCGTTATGGCATTTAATAAATCAAATCATGAAATCGATGTGTGTAAAATCACCAAGGTCACTTGGAAATGGCAAGCAAATGTTTCTTTTATCTTCTGTGGGTTTGGACTGTTCGTCAGTTTGTGATTTGTGAAACACAAGCAGAAAAAGACAGGCAACCACCTACAAGCCAAAAAGACTGGCACTGCTAATGTTATCAGCTCATAGTGTTTTACACAAAAGGAAGTAGAGGAGATAATAATAATGATTATTCACAAAAGGTGATGCTGGAGAGAGCAGATTACATCCTGTTGACATTTGTGATATAATGAGGTTGTATGATTATGAAAGCGGGCATATTAATATTACAGCCTGGAATGAAGATCAAGGCCTTTCCATAGAAACACAAAAGATTTAGACTAACTGGGGCAACTGAATGTGATTGGTCAGCTGATACATTCCAATGAAAAATATTTTAAATTGAAGAAATATCTTAAATTGCATTACTTAAACACAGCAATACTATTAAAAAAAACCACACACACACAAATATTCTCGTAGCTTCATAAAATTACAGTTGAACCAATGTCGCATGGACTATTTTAACACTGTCCATTTAATGATGTCTGGGCCTTGAATGTGTCTATGGAGCAACAGAAAGCTCTCGGATTTCATCAAAAATATCTGAATTTGTTTTGTTTTTTATTGTCTTGGAAGGACATGAGGGTGAGTAATTAATAACAGAACATGACATTTTTGGATTAACTATCCCTTTGAGATTAATTATGTTGATTATAATTATTAATTATGACTGATAACGAATGCACTCTGCTCTGAAAATTCAAAGAATCTTACCTTTAATAACATATACACACACATACCCACACACAGTGGGTAAAGAAAGTATTAAACACCTCACATTTTTATTTTCTAATAATATTTGAGAAAAAAGCTCTACAAAAAGGCTCTTTTTTTGTTCCCGACTTCACATAAATGACAAACAATATTGAGTTGCCATGATTGAAATACATGTATGGATGTGAATTCACTACAAATTCACTACAAAGTAGGGCTGTGCAAAAAATCGAACGTGATTTTCATGCATATGTCATCAGTAAAGACGCTCCTGTAATTAGAAGTATATCTCCAGCACGTGTGTTCAGATCAGGGTTGCCAGGTTTTCACAACAAATCCTGCCCAGTTGCTTCTCGAAACTAGTCCAAAATTGAGTTTCCAGGAGGTTCCCCGATAAAAAATTGCTTTCCGGGGTTAAAATGTAAGTTTTATGGCATGGTTGCCTTGGTAAAATTCGCATTTTAGGGGCTAAATATCACGTTATTTGTATTGGGATCGCTTCGACCCGCGTACATGAAAAACAACCACAGACTTGGCAACACTGGTTAGCATTTACTACACCGAGCCGTAATTCACTGACAATCTACACAAAATAGATTTTAAAATCGGTGGCGATTCTTTGGCGATTTTGAAAGCGATTTTGTGTTAGTTGTCGGTGCACTACGGCTCTTGTGTAGTGACTGCCGCTCCACCTGAACCAGTGTTGCCAAGTCTGCGGTTGTTTTTCATGTCCGCGGTTCGAAGCTGCCCCAATACCAATAACATTATATTTAGCCCTTAAAATGCAAATTTTTTACAAGACAACCATGCCAAAAAACCCCCGTATATTTTAACCCCGGGAAACAATTTTTTTTATCTGGGAACCTCCTGGAATCGCGATTAGTTTTAGACTAGTTTTCATTTTATTTGTGCAAACAAATTTGTTGTGAAAACCTGGCAACCCTGATCTGAACACACGTGCTGGAGATAACACTTCTAATTACAATAGCGTCTTCACTGATTAGATGTGCATGAAAATCACATTCGATTTTTTGCACAGCCCTACTACAAAGTGAATTTAGGAGCAGCAAAGTCCAGCTGGTGTGCTAAAGGATTGTTTGAGCATCATGGCAAAATGCTCGTATCGTGTTCTCCCGATCCCTTCCTTGTCATCTTAACCCATACATTCTTCTCATGCATTCCAGTCAGCCGATTAAGGAAGCGCATCCATTAGAAACACATGCGGTGTTTCAGGGTCACGAGTAACGACCCCTTATCTGTTTTTTCCTCACTGTAGGATCCCAGAGAAAAGTGGTGGTTTCCTGTAACTACAGTGACCAAACTGAAAATATAGTCTTGTGCCGCTCATTGAAAGCATTTCAGAGTCTGTCTAAAAGGCCATCACTTGTTTATGGCAGACTGAGTGAGATGCCGAATGTAACAACAGCGTGAATGAAGCTTGTTAGAATGGTTTACTTTGTGACTTCTTGAGACAAACTTGATTTCGTTGTTTGACGGCTCTGTTTTAATCCACAGAGGAAGTAATGAGGCTTACTGTAAACCTGTCACACACATCAGAGCGAAACCTTGTCATTTGTGGGCCGCTGTGTGTAAACGAGCACATTTCTGTGAAAGGCAGGTGTGACAGGAGTCGTCACATGCCAGTTCTACAGCTTTGTCAAATAAGAGGCCGCTGGCGGTCATAAAATAAGACTGAATGAAGGGTATTGTGACAGGTGTGTGAATGAATTCACTTCTGAATTTCTGAAAAGGCTGTGGTGGAAAACTGTTTGCCACATGTTGTTGCACTAACATTCACTGACAATGAAAAAATACATACACAAAAGCAGACCTCACAAGAGAGGGCCTGTCACTCTTCAACAGGGCCAGCGGGAGGGGCGGCCATATTGAGACACATCAAGATCTGATTCGGGGAATCACAATCTGTTTCCAAACTGAGTCTTGAGAGACATTTTTATCTTATTAATTAATTCATTCATTTGTTCACCGATCTTAAATATCATATTTTTTTTTCGCATTTTCTAATTAAGTTCCTGATAAGTAGGCTACTTTTTAAAAGAATTACAAATTAATAATAAATCAAAACAAATGTTAAGAATTGTAACGCCTAAATAACAAACAAGCAAATATAAAGCAAAGAAACGCATTACAAGCAACAATTAAAAAGTGCTTTTGGCACTTGAAAGTTTCCAGATGAGCGCACTTGTACTTTATTTTTACTGTTTCCTAAATGAAATTTGACTTGCTGAATATGAAAATCACATTGGATTTTATGTATCACTAACAGTGCTCAGTAAAACCAAACATATTATGTTGACAGCTTACACATGCGAAAATATGTATGCATAAAAATTAAATGCTACATTCACAACAGATCATTTATTTATATAGCAACATGAAACAGCAGCTAAATTTGAAGAGAAATCCAGTAAATGCTTATAAATTTTAGTCTATTTGTTAACACTGCTTCCACTGCATGGTGATAAACAAACGTCTTCTTCTGCACTTTGTACCTGTATTTTTGACAGCGCCATCTAGCGGGCTGGATGTGTGGTTGCAGAATGACACAGGGACACGGGATGGCAAAGCCTGTGATTAGGGTTGCAAAAAGGTGGAACATTTTCAGTAAATTTCTGAAACATTCCCAAACCGTGGGTGGTGTATCGTGGTTTTTCGGTTTGACTGAAATATTCTCACACTCCTATTGGTAACCAGCCTGTTGCCTGTTGGTAACCAAACTTCTGCCATCACACTTTTTTAAATGAATGGATTTACCCACAAAAATTTCCTGAACAATAATAAAAAGAAAAGTAATTGTTCACCAAAAAAAGGAATGTGGTAAGACCGGGAATGCATTAATATTACACACCTGCATGCCTGCACAACATACTTCATCAACGGTCTAGATGGAAGTTTTTCATTTCATTCAGGACACACTATAAAAGTTTAGGGCTGGGCGATATATCTAACGATACTGGTTCCGTGATTACCGCTAAATCACCATCAGCTGCTTTCAAATGGAGCGGCATTTAATAGACAGAGCTTTTGATGAATACGCAATATGAACATGATATTGCGCAGCTTGTCAGTGATCTACGGCTATATAGATATATCGCCTAGCCCTTGTTCAGATGCAACACTGTCCCTCCTAGATATATCTGTATTTCAATCAGCCGATTGTACTTTATGCAGTAATCTCTTAGTGAGTATGTACTGCAGCCACACCTGATTTCCCCCAATACTCTGTTCTGGCGTGCCCTGATCCTGTCTGCAGGTTATAGCATGCAGAAACCATGTCTGCACCTCCACCTTTCCTCAAGCTGACAGCCTGCTTGAATGAATCTGCAGATCATTCTGGTTCCTGCCTCCTACTCTCCACGTCCCAGATTCGCTGTGTTATACAACAGCAGCCTGATGTCTGTCAGCACGTCTACATACACACTATGGTGCCCGCCAATTCTGTTCTGTTCAGGTTTTTTTGGGCTAGAGTGACTCAGTGGAGAATCATGCTTCGTGTGAAACTGAGTATTCCTCCAGGAGCTGATTGTTTCTGTAGATGCTCCAGTCACTTTCTAACTGGAAATAGCGATTTTAGAGGAAACTAGACAGAAATTCCTTAAATTCCTTTGTTAATGTCTAATACTTTATTTAGACAAATGAGTAACTTTAAAGTCATTTTACTGTAGTTTTTAGCAAAGCTATATGTGATTGCCACCAAAAGCAGAAATGCTGTCTTGTGTGACATGTTCAGAATACAATACTAGCGTACTAAGTACACATTGTATACTACCTACTACTTTTTTAAACAGTATGTGAAAAACTACTTATTAACCAATCATAAATCTCACACTGCATGCTATGAAATTCAGTTTAGTGCATGTTATTTTACATTTTTATAACTCATTATGTATATAATAATCAAAGTAAATGTACATAAATTATTGGCATTTGGCATGATAATGTTTTGCTTACTCTTATTTGGCTTTTAAATGAACAGCATTAGCCTCTCTGCTGCCCCCACCAGGTCTGGAGCATTATGGTGTTTACGTTAAGTTACAGACTGTACAGTATACATCTACATTTATTCATTTAGCTGACGCACATTGGTGTCTCACAGTGGATTCAAACCCGGGTCTCTCACACCAAAGGCATGTGTCTTATCCACTGCACTAACACCACCCCATAAACTGCACAAGGGCCTATTCCAATACCTAAACTTGTGCCACTTGAGGGAATTAAGAGCACAAGACTGTCCTAGGACTGCTAAATGTCTAAACCCATACTATAGGTGCATCTGGATTTTATGCAGAATTATTGTATAAACAGTGTTGTTCACACTGAAAATTCCAAAAAGCAAAAGCAAACGGATGATGCACTTTAATAACTGAGAAAAGTTAAGTGTGGAATGTGGGACACTTCTTGCACTTAACGGTCATAGCTTTAATTATGAAGCAGAGGGGAAGGAGCTAACAGATTCTGATTATTAATGACAATATAACCTTATTAAATTCACACAGTACACAGTTAAGTACATAGTGCTTAAATTCTTAATGCATACATGCATAGTGTATAATATGCCATTTGGGACACAATTTATCTCTTATACCACTCATTATTTATCATGTTCAGAAATGTACAAGATTTCAATAAATTAATTAGATATTACATATAATTTAGGGGTGCATGATATTTTTATTTAAAAATGTTAAAAGCTCTGTTAAAAAAATGACTTGCATTTTTATGATACTATAAGTGTCACACCGAGTAATCAAAAATTTTAAAAGTGCCATTCATGCTCCCACTAAACATTTGGGACAAATACCTGAAATACTTTGATCTGAAATAAAGAGAAAAAAAAAGCAAAAATGAAACAAGTGTCTGAATGCACTGAATGTAAAGGACACTTCATGACAACATTATTCTATCCATCCATTCACCATTCTTGTCCCATTTAAGGTCATGGAGATAAACAGTCACTTTTCACCTGAATCTACTGTCTGGCTCTTCTGGTATGGTCCCTAGAGTGTGTTAGTACTTAAGCATCAGTGAAGCTGGGAATACTGGATGTCTGCCCAGAATATCAACCCCTCGCAGAGACTCCACATCTCCACAACCCTGCTGCCTGCCTTTCAAAAGTCCTTGAAGCCTCAGAGGCACAAAGAGGCAGAAAAGGGCAAAGCACTGACAGTTTGCTGGATAAATGTCTAGTGCATGATGGAGTACTGAATATTATTGCTGTAGAATGAAGTTCACGACGCCTCAGTGTCTGACATGGAAGATAACAGATGAACTGAACTGATCCAGTATCTCCTGTGTCCTTCTGAACAATCATGTATGATGACGGATCTGATTCACACGACCAGCAAGAGATGAGACTCACCTCATCAGAAATCATCTGAAGTGAATCTGCCCGTGCTGAAAGCTGCACATGTGCCCACTGAACTACTGAAACCAAGACTCTCACTGCGCTGAGAACAAATCCAACCAGTTTATATTGCCACAATTCCTGCTAATAAATAGACCACCAACGCTAGAAAATAAAGAAATAGTAATTAAAATGACCAAAACCAGACTTTATTCGTTCTATGTAAGAATGTCCTGGTAAACATATCATAAAAGTCTTTTGAAGCTATAAGATAAACAGACTAAAATTCTTCATCTAGTGATTCAATTACAACTGTCTGATTCAGAAAGCATATTGAAATAACTGTATCCATCCAATTGGCAAATGAATCCGATTATTATGTTTTTTATAGGGTCAGCCGTTTCATAGAAAGCACAAAAAGATTGGACTTGGCTGCTTTACTCTCATGAATGCTTCAAGAAAATTTGAATAACAAATGATTAAATTTCACTTTAGTTCCCTTACACTGCAATTATATGGAAAAGAGCAACTAGAACATTCTCCAGAATTTCTCATATTGGATTAAACAGAATGAATATAGAAAGTAGTTACGGGTTATGTACAGGTTTGTCTGTAAGCATCTTCACTTGCTCTTTTTAAATCACTCAAAATGTATCTTTATTCTTTGTCTTTAATGTATATTAATTATAAAAATTACCTCACTGTAAAGAAAAAAAGAAAAAAAAGGAAGTTGCTTTTGGAAGTTGAAAATAGAACAAAGACTGAGACGGATTTAAAAGATTAGGATTTCAAATGTCATGTTAAAGCAATGTGTTACTTGCCCTTTCTTTGTAACTGTTAGTGAAAACCATTCTTCCCTCTGTTCACGTAGCAAATAATAATAATTAAAAAAAAAAAAAAAAGGTTATTGAGAGAGTGAATTAAAATGAGAAATACTTAGATTTATAGTTGTTTGGGATTTTTTTTTTTTTTTTTAAGTCATCTTGAGTTCCCTTTGGAGTTTGGAAGTTTGCTGAGGCCATGGTTGAGAATCAATGTTTTAATTCTGTTCTGTCCTCTGTGAAACTTAATAACTAGAATAAACATCTGCAAACAATAATTAGCTTGTTTAGTTATTGCAAACGAACCAGATGCCCTGAAAAAAAAGAGCGAGTCTGCTGATGACTATTATGATTAACAATGACTACTAAATGACTGTACTCTGATCTCAGATAACACGATACAATCTTTAGTATCAATGACTCCAATTAATTTTTCTGTAGCTTATTAATGTGCATATGCATCATACACGCAAATATGCGGCAGAAGGGTGCGTCCTTCAAAACGCAGCCCATTAATTTACTGTAGTTCATCCCATTTCCAATTACAACTACAGTGATAATTCACGTTATTCACAGAAACAGATGACCATAGCCTTCATGAATCATGTAAATGCAGTGTCTCTGCATTAATAATCCTGATACTTGGCAACGCCCCCCTTCATGACTTCATCAGAACATCATCACTGCATTCTCTTTCATCTGATGCTTTTGCATTAGGAACAACCGATTAATCTCATGTAAATGACTCCGCACAGGATCCACCAACAATTATACAATAAAACAGCCATACTGAGACACTGCGGCTAAGCGTGTCCTTAAAAAGCCCTCATTCATTCAACTGGTCCCTGAAGAACACGGCGATGGTCTCATAACCTAGAAAGACGCCAAGCGATGTCCCAAAAATGATGCCTATGTAGCCAGCCTGTGCAGTGTTTACATGTTTTAAGACAATATTGTTATAGCCAACATTAAACAGAAAAACATTAACCTGATTTAAGGCACGTCGTGTTATAAAATTAAACCTGATCCCCAAACAAGCAACCCCATCAGCGGCGTTTTAAAGCGAATCTGAGCGTTCACATGCAAACCGGCGCCAGCTGTGTTCTCACCTGAAGCGGGGCGAATCTTTAATACATTCCTCAAAATCCACCGTCATTTTTGCTGTTATTCCGTCTTTCAGTTAAAAATGTTGCATAGCATTGCCGGTGGCTGTAATACGCCAAAATGTGAAAGGCGAGTGTATCCCTGTCCCCAGTAAAATAGTGACACTGAGACACACTGCTACAGATCTGTGTGGGTCAGTTTCAGCGCTGCGCGAGCTAAGGGACCGTCAACAAACACGCGGCAGAACAATATAAGGGAGCGTCCTCCAAAATGCATCCCATTTATATTTTTACTGTAGTTCATCACATTTGGGATATTTGATGTGGGTGTGTGTATTTATTTCAATTATTTTTATTTCGTTTAACACTTTTCAGTAAGGGCACCTTAATGCATTCGTTTACAAACAATAAGCAACAGCCTACATTGTTATAGCATTTATTATTGTTTGCTAATGTTACTTCGTTTTAGTTCACAGTGCATTCAGTGATGCTAACAGATACAACATTTAATTTGAATGTTTTTTAATACATCATACAATTATTATTAAACGCTGATATAAATATTTACCAAGATTGGAATCTGTAGAACTGTAGAATACATTGTTAGGTCTACTGATAGTTTAGATAGATTTATAATATTAAACTGTGCTTGTGTGTGTGTGTGTTTGCGTGTGTGTACATACTAGCAATAACTCAGTTCCTTTATTTATTGAATTAAGTATATATAAAGTATACACTTCGTTCAATATTATTAATATTATATATATATATATATATATATATATATATATATATATATATATATATATATATATATATATATATATATATATATATATATATATACAGGGGTGCACATAAGTAATCCGCAGGGAATACATAAAGTGATTCTTCTTAGGCAAACAAAGAAAGTAATAGTAAATATTAACATTTTACCAAGCTGAAAAATATATGTGCACCCCTGTGTGTGTATATATATAGAAATAGGATTACGTTTTTTATTAATTATATTTTCATATATATATATATATATATATATATATATATATATATATATATATATATATATATATATATATATATATATATATATATATATATATATATATATATATATATATATATATATATATATATATATATATATATATATATATATATATATATATATATATATATATATTTGAAAATGTAATTAATAAAAACGTAATCCTATTTCTACTAAATATTCTTTTCAGAATTGTTGTGTCCAATACTGTTAAAAATATGAATAGGGTATTCTACTAGAAATGCAATTACGACAATAAATCAACAATAGTTTTCTTCTACATTCCTCAAAACTGACATTTAGTATCACAATCTTTATGAAAATGTTTATTCATGCATTAATTTATTCATTTATTCAATGTTTTAACAGTACCTAGTAATGGTGCCCTTACGAAAATTAACCATGGTTTTACTACAAATAAAACCAAAAAACCATGGTTACTATAGTTAAACCATGGTAAACACAAAATAACCATGGTTTTGCTATATTAACCATAGTTTAACCATGGTATTTGTAGTAAATATGTGGTTATACAAATGGTAGTCAACACGCCAAAAAACCATGGGTTACTACAGTTTTACTATAATAAAACCATGGTTATTTTTCGTAAGGGCGTAGCCGCGGGTGTGCCAGGGTGTGCCTGTGCCAACCACAGTGGCAGCTGGCACACCTAAAAATAGATGCAGAATTATTTTTTATAGTCTTAATAAAAAATGTTTACTAAAGTTGGGCTAATGTTGTTTACTTAAAATATATATATATTTTTTTTTTGTTCGCGACTCTGTTGATTCAGATCGGCACTTCGGAGCCTGTTCGCGACTCGGTTGATTCAGATCGGCACTTCGGAGCATGTTTGCGACTCGGTCGAATCAGATCGGCACTTCGGAGCCTGTTCGTGACTCGGTCTATTCAGATCGGCACTTCGGAGCCATAGACAGTAAAAGAAATGGACACAGCGACCCCATTGGAACTCAATTGAGACAAGTGAAGCCCAGTTTTAGCGTTTTTTAGCACTTCCGTTTCTGACGCGCAGACTCAAACGAAGCTTGACGACGTCAGCAACCTGTCTGACAGATGTAAATCTTCTAGTAGCTGTGCGTGCAAACTGCCTTCGTTAATCTTGCAGAGACGGCGAGCTTGAGCGGGGAGTTCTTTGTCGTGAGCGAGCAGGAGTAAGTATTCTGATTCATTATTTTGTATAGTATTTTAAAATTTAACGCCAGTACGCCATATTAAGTTAATTGCCTTCGAGCTTCTCCACCTGTCTGTACGGTAATGCGACAGAGAGCCGAGTGGTTATGACGCAATCTGAGCCTATTTTTTACAAAAACTGTTTATACGGGGCCATAATGTAACATAGAAGGTAATGGAGCCCTTTATACATTGTCGTGTATCTTTAGAAATAAATAATGGACAAACGGGGTCTTTAAACGCCTCAGATGTAAAGTTATTCGCTGTCAAAGTGACGCCAAAATGAATGGGAGTCAATGGGAATGCTAACGCAAGTGAAGTTCTGCTACAAGATGGCAGCCCCCACCCGACTTCAACTTCCGGTCGAGTTCCTTGCCCCCTGTTCGGAGCCTGTTCGCGACTCGGTCGACTCAGATCGGCACTTCGGAGCCTGTTCGCGACTCGGTTGACTCAGATCGGCACTTCGGAGCCTTTTCGCGACTCGGTTGATTCAGATCGGGACTTCGGAGCATGTTTGAGATTTTTTTAAATTCAAATCTGGACATCGAAGCAGGAAGTGTTTGTCAAACAGTTAATTGGTGATAAATGAATATTTGGCCTTGAGGCTTTTTTTTTTACCTGTCGATTCAGCATGTACATGGACCCACACACAAAGGTGGACACACTCTATATGGGTGTCAGAGGTGTAGTGGTAAAAAAAGAGGTGGGTAAACTATAAATTCTGGGTGACCACATCGTGGTCAAAGTAAGGGGGCCACTGCCTACCGGTGTACGTGTATCCTGATGACATCGCTATAGGCTATCATTTGATATTACTACCAAGGGTATCACTGGTTGTTACCTCATATAGGTCACACAATCACTATTCAGTTCATACATTCATCTAAGTTATTGTTAAAGAGACTCAAGAAGGAATAATAAGGTTGAAATCTATAAAGTTTACTAAATGATAAAACAGAGAAAACATTTTTTTAAAGAGGAATAGAGAGGGAGGCTTATTATTTTCATAGTCGATTAATCTGTTGAATATTTTCTCAATTAATCGGTTAGTTGATTGGTCTATAATATGTCAGAAAAATGTGGATCAGTGTTTCCCCAAAAGCCCAGGAATGGTCCTCAAATGTCTCCTTTTGTCCACGACTCAAAGATATTCAGTTGACTGTCACAGAGGAGAGAAGACACTAGAACATATTCACATTTAACAAGCTGGAATCAATTTTTTTTTTTACTTTTGTCTTTCATATATTTTATCAATGACACAGACTTCAATGACACATATAGCTTCATTGCAGAAGGACATTCTTTTGTTCACGTGAGATGATTGACAGCTTTACAAACTAATGATATTGCACTGATGTCATAGCCAACGCGAATCAATAAGAGGATAGTATTCGCTAGCTCTGTTAGCTGTTTTAGCTCTTCGGATTGCATAAATCAGTGTAAAATGAATAGAAATGATATTCTGTATGACGAAATATTTTACAAACATGTCATAAAATTATTATCTATTCAAATGTGCGCAAAATAGCCCTGGCGGATCGTGGATATCGTACAAACACAAATAAACCGGAGATTAGATGAATGGCTGCTGTATGAGTGATGATTTCTATTCAAAATAACGAACGTTATTATTATTATTATTATCAATATTATTATTATTAATTGCCTGATATCAATTTTTGAATCTTGATGCAGTCTGTTGCGTGTCGTTCATTTTAAACGAATCTTTAATATGACTCAGGATTACCGAGTTGTCTCAGAGAGTGATTCGTTCATTTTGTGTTGATTGCACATGCGGATTACACAACATGGTTCTGAATCGACAGATGAGGTCCGAGTCTTTTATTCTTCATGTCAGTCCCATAGAGATGGGAAGAGAAAAGATAAGTTCATTTTGCTGAACGAGACTCAAAGATCCGAGTCCGTAAAATGATCCGAACTTCCCACTACTGGCAACACCGCAAGCAATTGGTCAACAAGTTGATAAAGTTCAAAATTATCTTATTTGGAAGAAAATTATTACATTTAACAATTAACTACATTTTGACACGACCTGCAAATTAACACTAGGAGTATGGTTGGACGGAAGCAGTGTGACAAAAATACTATCCCATAATTTTGCACAGTAATCTGACAATAAATGTGGCACACCCAGATTTTCATATGCACACCCAGAGTCTCTTTTCTGGCTACACTACTGGACCTAGAAGAGCTTTGAGCTTGGTCCGTCTCTTACGTCGATGCCGACGTCACGTCTCGCCCTCTCCCTGCTCCCGCGATTTTGGAAGTTGATTTTTTGAAATGTTTTTGCTGTCCTCCGACACCGCCTTTAAACTTCCAGCACATAGAAAATGATAATTTGAAAACCAAACCAAACATTGTATACATAGTATTACTCATTGCAAAGTCAACCGATCTAAAGACTGAAAATATAAATGTTTTGAATAACTTGACATTTCAGTGGCTGTTTTCTAAACAGGCATCGCTTTGGCTTCTAAAGGTCAGCCATCAGTGTTTTCACTCACAAGTGTTGTGTGTTTTACGGTATTATTTATTAGTTATATCCAACATCCGATTAATCTTTTTTCATCCGTTACTGATTTTCCAATCCTGTGAATGCCTAGTATTGATAAACATTAAGCGAATAGATCTGAAAGCATGCTAAAATCCGCCGCCCGTTATTTAATATTTTTCCAATATGCAGGGACCAAATATAGTTGTGTCTCTATGACAACCACACTCACGCCTCCAGAGTTTCATCACGCGCGCGTCTGTCTCTCTCGTGATGAAAGCAGCAGCGGACCAAGCTGAAGAGAAAGCAGTCTCTGCCAATACATTAGAAAATCTACAATAATGAATACATGTGAATCAGGAGGATTGAACTTGGTTTCTGTACTCTAAATAATACCTTTAAAATTAACTGGATCAGACATTTCACTCTAAATCCAAATTCTTTGTGGAATTTTATACCTAATTTCTTTTTTCAAATTAGGTGGTCTTAAATTTCTCTTGATTTGAAGTTACAAAATTGATAAAATTCCTTTAAGCTTGTCCTGCTTTCATAAACAAATGTTGCTGGCTTGGTCTCTATTATATAAACATAACTTTTCTCCCCATACGTACCTTATTTGGAACAATTACAATATATTATATAAAAATAAATCTTTAGTTTTTGAAAATTAGTTTTCAGTAGGCATAATACGAGTTAGTCAGTTATTAAACCAAGAAAGCATGTTACTCACTTATTCTGAGTTTTTAGCTGTCCATGGAATTCCAGTAACACCAAAGGAGTTTTCTGTTGTCATGGATGCAATTCCCACAGGAGTTTTGGCATTATTCAGAGCTAATACTCAAAACAGTATTACACCCCCCTCTACGTTTGATTGATTTGATACTCATATTGGAAAAAAACGTTGTTTTGGCCCTAGAAATATGAATGTTAACAAAACTGTTCGTTCCTTACTTCAAAAAGATATTGTTTCTTCTGTATATTTTATTGGAACAGATTAGTCAAAGGTTTAATATGGAAGGACATTTTGACCTTACCAAAAAAATATATTGGTAAACAAAGTCAAGGAAGTGTCTTTTAAAATTTTACATAGATACTACCCAGTAAATAATTTTCTTGTTAAATTTAAAAATGATATTGATTTGAATTGTTCTTTTTGTAATATGAGTACTGAAACTTTGTTTCATCTATATTGGCATTGCTCTTATGTTAAAATATTTTGGAATGCTTAATAATGATTTAATAATAATAATAATTAAAAAAAAATTAATCAGTCTCTGCCTGAAAAACAATTCAAAACAGTTAAAAAATATGCAGTTATTTTAATAAAATGTTTTTTTTTTTTTTGCTTGTTCTTTTTTACACTAATCCAACCAGTGCATGTGGTTGTTCACTGTTTCACTCATCTGCATTCAGATTCTCTCACTGTTGCTTGCCTCAAAACATCTGTCATCCTCTTCAACACAACGGCTGCTCATTAAATTGCATCTCTTTTGGAAATGGAATATAAATATAAATATACTGCGGTAAAATCCTTTTGTGTGATGCTTTTCTGTTGGCAAGACAGATAGTTGTTGCGTGGCTTGGATGGTCTCTACTTTTGCCAAATATTTTAGTTAACCCAAGTAAAGCCTGATACATGAAATACAAGTTATTTAAAAAGAAATGAAACGGTTTATGTATATGTAAATTAATAATAAAACTATTAATAACAAAGTAAAAAACAGCAATTTGTGTTTTGTATCATATATTTATAGATCAGGATTTTATGACACATATTATCCTGTGAAATAGGAGAATATTTTCCTATATACAGAGAGTAAATCAAAAAGCAAAATATATTTTTATGGCCCAAAATAACATGCAATTCTGATTTGCTTGTAATGTAAATCTGTAATGATGAGACAGAGACATTCGGATCCATATGCAGAACTTTAATTATTAGAACGGTCAGACAAGCAATGATCAGTAATGGTGTCAGGTTGGTATGTTAGGGATAACCAGAATCGATAACAGAAACAAGCAAATGTTGAGGCAGGCAGCAAAGAATCAGAGTAGGTATAAACAATCCAAAGGTCAGGTACTGAAGGAACAAACACAAGGAAAAACCACTCAGAAATATCAGACTGGCTAAACAAGGCTTCGCAGAGAGTGAGAGTGATAGTGCTGCTTTTATGTGAGTGTAAATGAGGTGCAGGTGTGGCAAGGAAATTGGCTGATGAATGAGGTGCAGGTGTGGCAGGGTGATTGTGATGCAGTGACTCATGAGGAATGTAGTTCGGGTGTGGTGCAACAGTATGAGAGGTGCTAGTGTCCAAGTGGCATCTGGTGGTTGATGGGTGGAATGGTCCTGAGTGGAGTGCCCTCTACTGAAGTTCATGGGCACTCCATCTAATGATCGTGACAAAATCAGTGAGATGTATATATTTTTAACAGACTACTTAAATAAAAGATCATTATATCTCCCAATAATATGTCTTTGTTAGATGACATACAGTATATGCTTTGTTTTATAATCAAAGGTTTGTTTTAATAATTTAATCGTTTGGTTGATGTTTAAATCGACCGAAGTTGCTTCAGTCCAGATAAGTTTTCATGCTACTTTATATAATCAGTATGCATATAATACAATGCATAAAGAAGGTTATGTACTGTATAACAGTTTTTTTTAGCAAAGTTGATCATTTAGAGGCCTTGGAAATTAATGTATATAATATGATACATTAGGCTTTGTAGGGTTAATAATGATTGCACAAATCCAAATTGTATTTGATTCAAAGGTTATATTTTTATATCTCTCTAAGCCAGAAATATATATGTATAATGTCATGATGCGACCAGAGCTGTCATGCAGATGAAATTCATTTAGACATTTATGTTAAAGATGCTGAGTAGAGGTTTTGTTGAATATAAAACTATTGTCAGTAAAATGTAAAGGGAAACCATGTTCCCCTCGAACAAAACTCCACTAACAGTCTCTGAGATTTTTCTTTTTAATTCCCACACATTATCAGTGTTATAATTATGCAGTTAACTTCGTTTTTAATCTTCATTTACAGAAGCACACTCATAATCTGTGTGTGCCTGCATGTCTTTAATTACAATATTGCAGTAATGATGAAAGGGTCACAGAAGAGATTTAAAACCTCTGACAAAGTATACAATTTAGCAAATTTGTGACATCAAGCATGTGAACTCCTTTGTACACACGGTCAGATTGTCCGCTTCCGTTCAATCCCTCAAGGTAGCTTTTGGAATGTTGGTATCATGCTGGATTCCAGGATCATGGGGCTTGTTTTTTGTGTGCAGAAACTAAAGTCGGTGCATGAGGTGTCAGTGTTCATCTTCAGTAGAACAGACACTGTTGTGCACACCTTGTGTAACTCTGCACATGTAGATATCCAGCGGAGAGGAGACAAGCCGCTGCCAGAGCAAGACCTGGACCTAGTCTTTTAAGGCATTTAATAAACTGAATGCTTTTGCACCCCCGTTTTTTTAACAATAGGCCTAGTTCAAGTTTGAGGTCAGTGATCCCCTTCTTTTTTCAAGAAGGATGCATTAAATTGATAAAAAGTGAAAATAAAAACATTTGCATTCTTAAAAAAAAAACAAAAAAACAACAACAATATATATATATATATATATATATATATATATATATATATATATATATATATATATATATATATATATATATATATATAAAATGATTTCTAAATGTTCATTCCAATGGAATTATTAAGGAAATTACAGACTACATATTATAACACTCTAAAATAGAAAATGTGACATTAGCAGGTTATAAGGGAGCAATAAGACAGAAAGGTTTTCTTTTAAAAAGAGGTCAGAACAGGGCTGATTCACATCTGCTGCAGTCTTTGGAGGTTGTGTAGTTGTGAAAGATCAGGGCCAGTTCTCTAAAAATTCAATCCCCTGAAGGGATCCCCAGTTGCTGTTGTGCAAGAGACATAATCCCATGATGCTCCAGGGGGACCTTCCTTGTATTAAATGCTGTGTAAATTGCTTTTACAAGGTCACCTTGACACATCCTCTGCAGTGAGGTTAATCTGCGATGTGCTTATATGTTGCTTTGCTGTTAGTGACCACCTTAAAACATCAGGTAGCACTTTATTATACAGTCCTGTTCTTCATGTCCATACCATGTAATTATTGTAGTTATTACAATAACTAAGCAATAACTAGGGACTAACCCTGAACCTACCCATGGAATTACACCAGTACTTTCTTGGGTAAGTTCACTGTAAGTGCATTTTCACGTACTGTAAAATAAAGTGTAACCAATCATTTTGTGCTGGTAAGTATGCTTGATAATGTGATCATTTCATTGGTTGATTATAAATAGTTGAAATTTATATCCCACTGGAAATTGAAGTGTAATTGCTGAAAAGAGGAATTTACTGAATCGCATTTCAAAGATAGTAAATGTAGCCAATATTAAATGCAGTTATTATAAACTTAATCATTGCTATTATTTGGTGCCAACGCTGAGCATTCAATTAAGCGTTATTCCATTAATTTCTGAAATATAATTAAATATATACATACATTTCAGGCACCTAAAGAAATTTGTTTTTATTATAATTTAATATTTCCGTTACATGTACACCACCGTTAAAATGTTTTTGTTTTAGTATTATTTTAAACGTAACACAGCAAAGAATCATTGAAGTGACATTAAAAATGTATAAAAGACTATTATAGATAATTAACCGATCCCAACTCTGAACAGTAACTAAAAATTCAATCTATTAGGCTCAAAGACGACACTTCCCATTTTGGTGTCTGCCTCAAATTCAGTTACAAAAGTGATTTAATACACATAGAAATTGAACATTGAAAAGCTGTATTAATATTTAATTGTTTGGGATGCTTGGAAACCCCTTTTCATCTTTAACCCATTTAAAAAAAATAAAATAAATTACATTTACATTTATTCATTTAGCAGATGCTTTTATCCAAAGTGATTTTAGGCAAACATCAATGCCTTGAATTTTATGCGAGCAGCTATTGGAAGCCAGTATGAATTGATAAACAGAGATGTGACGTAATAAATAAATAAATAAATACAAATCTAATAGTTAAATTACAAGCAATTAAATATCGGCTATATATAATAATAATAATAATTATTATTATTATTATTATTTTTTTATTTTTTTTGCTATATGAATCCAAATTCTGTAAGAACATGTTCGTCATATTCAGATGCCTGGGATTTCTTAAAAGGCTAAACAAAGATTTTATTAATGTATTAGTCCTGCTTTAGTCCTGTTTTCATTTAACATTTGCCTTATATGTCACAATAACGTGTATATTGATGGCACACAGCTCTGTGTGTGTTTCATCACGTTCCTGCTGGTAAATCATTAATACCCACAGACAGACTCCTCTGGGAGCCCGAGCATGTCTTCTTCTTTATCTGGTGTTGTGAGTGCTGAGCAGAGGAGCAAACTGCAGGAAATTAGCCCTAAAATGCCCCAGCAGCCCTGCAGAGATGCTGTCAGACGGTAATGGTGCTTTTAGCTGGAGATGTGTTCTGGCAGCTGTGCTCTTTTCTGTCTGGCTATTCTATGATTAAACACTGACCACCGAGACTACATCCTCACCGACACATGATGAGTTTTTGAAAGTATTAAATTCACTAAGGCAAATTAAGTTTCTATTTGAATGTATTTTGAATCTCTATCTGTCTGTCTGTACGTTCTTCCATATATCCATCCGTCCGTTCATCCATATCCATCCATCCATCCATCCTTCCATCCATATCAATCCATCCATATCCATATCCATATTCATATACATATCAATATCCATCCATCCATCCATGCATCCATCCATCCATGCATCCATCCATCCATCCATGCGTACATCCATGCATCCATCCATCCATTCATGTACCATCCATCCATCCATATCCATCCATCCATCCATCCATCCATCCATATCCATATCCATATCTATCTATCCTTCCATCCATCCATCCATCCATCTAACCATATCCATCCATCCATCCATCCATATCCATCCATGCATCCATCCATCCATCCATCCATCCATCCATCCCTCCATGGATCCATCCATCCATCCATCCATCCATCCATCTCTATCTATCTTTATTTTTTGTTTAAAAGTTTTCTTTTTTATATTGGCATATAGTTGATCTCCCATCTGTGGTCTGTTCTTTCTGAAAGATATTTTCTGCATTTGACTCTCGTGGCCTCATCACAGTAAATGTATTGCATTTGAACATGACTTGGACTTCAGAACTTGATCATCTTTTGTGATGCTATAAATTTAACATTTAATATACTCGTAGAATATCCATATTGTGGCTCTCATGAATGATGATGAAGCCCCCTGTCATGTGCTTCAGGGAGGTCTCATGGGATTATATTGCATAAATATTTAATAGGGAATTGAGGCGCTTTGTTATTTAATCGATAAAGACCACCATCCCAGCAGCTGACAGTGTTTGGAGCAGGATATATGGTAAAAACCTAAGAGATTTAGCAAATGCTGTTGTATGTTTATTCAATTTATTATTTTAATTATATTTATTTAAATAGTATTTCACATAGTAAACATGATATTGAATATGTAATCTAGATTTGAATGCGTTCTGAAGAAAATGCGAGGCGTACTGCTCTGATGCTAAGGTGTTGCTTTGATAATCAGGTTTGTAGAAGTGGTTTGATTCTGATTTAATGTACATCTATAGCAGAAGTTCACAATCAGGGGGCAGAGACTGACTAGAGGGTCTCAGCACACTTCCAAGGGAGGCACAGAAAGGCTTAAAATCTGAAATAATATTTCTTATTTTTATTTGTTCTTTTAACAACTTAACAACAATAACTGTGTACTTTGCTATGGATATACTATAGGGATTTGATTAATCCAAATTGAAATTAATCCAAATATAAAATCTCTTCTAAGGAATATAATACAAATGTACACTTTTATGTGTTTTTTTTATGTAAAAAAATGTATATTCATATTTAATTGTCAAGAACTATGTATTTTATTGAATAATTTTTTTTTTACATTGTACATTAGGAGCACATTAAAACAATTTAGGGCTACAATGCAATTTTTTCAAATTATGTGTTTTAGCTTAAGGGGACATACAGAGACATTTACAAACACAATCATTTTTTAAAAATTTAGCTTCAGACTCTATTTAATAGGCTAATTATGTATTTATTTATAGTCAAATTCTGTGTACATTAGGTATGTGACAGTATAAAATTTTCACAATAGTCTTTGAAGATTTTATCACGGTATATGGTTTTATCACAATGTATAACATGATAGGCAAAAAAAGTGTTGTCCTCCTAACAGGTTAAATAATTTTATTAAAGATATGCTGAATAAAGTCATAATTTTTGCTATTTTTGGACCAAAATGTATTTTCGATGCTTCAGAAAATTCAAACCGACCCTCTGATGTCACATGGACTACTTTGATGATGTTTTTCTTACCTTTCTGGACATGGACAGTATACCGTACACACAGCTTCAATGGAGGGACTGAGAGCTCTCGGACCAAGTCTAAAATATCTTAAACTGTGTTCCGAAGATGAACGGAGGTCTCACGGGTTTGGAACAACATGAGGGTTAGTCATAATTGACATCATTTAGATTTTTGGGTGAACTATCCCTTTAAGACAGCTGACTTTACTGTGTGACCCTGTCCCTCTCTCACTCTCTCTCTCACACACGTGCGTGTGCGCACACACACTCACACACACGACACGCAAAACTCCTCATTTGAACAGTCAATATATCAAATACTTAAGATTGTCAGATTGTCGTAGCAAAGAATTACCTCCTCCCCCAGGTTAACGAAACGGTCGTCCATAAAATGCGTTGCTGTTCTGTTGTAAGCAATCTTAAAGATTACTAAATATATCTTCTTTCAGAAGGCCAAATAAAGTGCTTTTGCTTATGCCTAGATACACACAGCATCTCCCTGACATGACTACTTCAACACTAACTGTGGATACTTTGTCTTCTTTCTTTGCGTGAACATTTGGGTGACATTACGCAAATATTTCCAAATAGTGATGTAGAGATGTGGGGGTGTGTTTAAACAAGGCGTTTTAGGAGGGCGAGGCAGAGTCTTATCTTTGATAAAGAATATGTCTTTGGATTTTGAGACTTTATCTTTGCAACTTTACAGATCTTCTTCATGCATCAAGAGCTTGCACTCCAAAGCATCATATGACCCCTTTAATACAGAGTGGGAGCCCATCATATTTTGCATGCTTGAGCATCATTGTCCAGTTTCACTGGCATGATTCAATAAGGCTTCAGTAGTATTTGTAGAAAAGGGTCATTCCCATAGCAATGTCTCGTCCCCTCATCTCAGGGAACCGAGGTTACGTGAGTAACCGAGAGCGTTTTAGTCTCAAATGCGAGTGAAATGCCCGCACCGTCGAGCCCTGACTGTGATGATATTACAATATTTGTAATTATTTTAAAATATATCTATGACATTGTAGCATAAGTAACAGAAACATCCTTGACAAAGGGAGTAAGTCTTGAAGTAAATATGTTTACCATTGAAAATTTTGGCAAAATCATTTAATGGTTTCAGCAGTGCATCAAAATTTACTTTCCTTGAATATGTTGTGTTGAAGAGAAGAATGAACACATTTCCATGTCACTCTTGTGTGTCCTCAACCATGAGTATAAACCAGATTTGTGTGTTATGATCAAGCTGCATTTCAATGATGAGCGACTATTGTTTTTCTTTCATGGAAACCAGTGTTTTGGTATTTCCTCCAGTGTCTTGATTTTCTCTGGACTAACTTGAACCTTTTTGGGAGGAAATTGGAGGGCGAGTTTGCAAAACAAACAAAAAAAAAAAAGAAAAAAAAAAGAAAAAAAAAAGAAAAAAAAAAGTGACGTGACATTCAGCCAAGTATGGTGACCCATACTTAGAATTTGTGCTCTGCATTTATCCCATCCAAAGTGCACACACACACACACACACACACACACACTCACACACTCACACACTGTGAACACACACCCGGAACAGTGGGCAGCCATTTATGCTGCGGCACCTGGGGAGCAGTTGGGGGTTCGATGCCTTGCTCAAGGGCACCTAAGTCGTGGTATTGAGGGTGGAGAGAGAACATGCACTCCCCCCACCCACAATTCCTGTCGGCCCGGGACTCGAACTCACAACCCTTCGATTGGGAGTCCGACTCTCTAACCATTAGGCCACGACTTCCCCTAAACATATGTACATTACCAGATTTGAATCAGTGTCTGCCATTCTGCCTTATTTCCCATCATCACCAGTCTACAGTGACTTCCACGCATGTTACAGGGCAGTATCTCACACATATGTGCTTTTGGGTCTCAGACATCACACAGAAATGTCAGTAACGGAGAGGAACCTATTCTGGGTGTTTCGAGACACGTGAGTGCCACCTCCGCTCTTCTGCACATGCTCTAAAACCGTATCAATACGCATATGAGGCTAAATCACGACTCTGATTCACAGCGGATGAAGCCGCACTTGAATTATACACACTCACAAACAAACGCCATCATCATGAGGGCAAGCAAATGATTACAGTTATCAAGGCCAACTCTAAAACCAAAGGACTCAGATGAAGAAAGCATTGTAACAGCAGTGCGTGCCTCAGATGTCTTTGTGAAGCAAAGGAACGTCGGAGCGAGAGGGTGACGCTTGAACATGAATGCTATTTTTTCCACTCTCTTCATATTTAGCTGGAAAGTAGGCCAAGATAAGCTCTGGGCTCGTAGTGACGCAGAACAACACCCACCGTCATCTCATGTCTGCTTCATGCACACACATTCCAGCTGCTTTCCCATCTCATTCAGAATCTCCACACAGAAACTGGATTCGTTCCTTTAAAATATGTTTCTAGAGGCTCATCTCAGCGTTCATTGACCTGTGTGGCTTTATGTCATCATTTATTTCTTACAAGACTATAAGAGATAGTTTGCCAAAAAGTAAGTAAATTACGAGAGCATTTAGGTGAACTAATCCTTGAATTTCAAATGAATGTTCTTTGAAAGTCTTGCCCATGATTAGATTTTTTTTACTTCATATACTCATATAATCAGATGAATTGGTCTGGGGGATGTAACGGTCCGTCACAAATCAATAATATATTACCCTTTTATGTTACCAAAATGAATTTAAGTGCAGTTTATCCCACAGTTTGTTATTCTGTCATTTGGTTAATGCATTTTATTTTAATAGCCACTTTTCAACAGCATGCTGAAGGATTCATTGAGCAAATGTGGAGCATATATATAGCCTTTGATTTCCTAGAAAGATGTATCACGGAGCACGTCCCATCTGCGATTAATGGATCAGCAATTACAACATGCTGTCAATAGTGGCTAATATACATTCCTTCTCCAGCTATAAACCCTCTTGGCTGTTAATAACCCTAATTATGACTTCATATAGTAAGCCTTATGTTCTTCAAACACTGGTCATTACCAGCTATAATATTGTGTAGATACGTGAAATGCAAACACACAGTATGAAAGGCGAAGCGGCGTGGATGTCCGGTCTTTGAGGCTCGTGTTTCATCAGACGTCTCTTCAGTAAGGCATGTGCAATGAGACTGTTGCTAGGCAACAGATGTTGGACTGAAGCATGATGTTGACAAAAGCGGGCTGCTCATTCTCTCTGTCCTGAGCAGCTTGTCAGACGAGGTGAAGAGTGGCTGTTTTTATACTGTCCACATCAGCGTTCTGAAGAAAACATTATTTTAGTCACAAAAAATATAAAGGAGGATTCATTATTGGATGATTTGGGATATATCCTGTAGACTATCATTCAGAAACAACTGAAAGAAATGAATGCTTTTATTCAGCGAGGATGCATCAAATAGATCAAAAGTCACAGTTAAGACCTTTATAATGTTACAAAAGATTTCTTTTTGGAATAAATGCTGTTCTCTTGAACTTTTTCAAAAGAATCAAATCAAAGTATCAAAGATTTCTGAAATGAATATATCGTGGGCTTCACAAGAATCTTAAAATGATTTCTGAAGGATTGTGTGACACTGAAGACTGGAGTAATGATGAAAAAAAAAATCTGCCTGCATCACAGCAAAAAATATATTACATTTTTAAATATATTACAGTGGAAAATAGTTATGCAACCTTGGGCATTCATAAGAGACTAAACAATCACAGCAAACTTTTGAACAGTATTTAAAGGAATATTCTGGTTTATTGTGGACTACATCTGTGGCATTTAACCTCATATTTCTTAAGACTCATAATTTCAGTGTTATAGTAACATATCACTAATATATGTGATAATCAACAAACTGGTTTTATCTATTAAAAAATATTCTGCATACAGAAACAAAAAAATGATGATCCATGCCTCTCTTTAAAAGCCATCGGGACATATGTTTAAAACCAACTCACACTGGGATCCCTTTGGCAGGTCATTTTGGGTTTTTTACGTGCAGCTCTAAGCTGTCAGGAAACACACACACACACACACACACACACACACACACACACACACACACACACACACACACACACACACCATCTGCTCTGTTACACACTAATGTCAAAATCTGCAGGGGACTGACTGCATTTATCATTCACACACACACACACACACACACACACACACGTGTCACTGTCTGCATCAAATCCAGATCAAGGCATTTTGCGGCATAGCCCTTCAAAAATGCAAAACAGAAGGTTTTTTTTTTTTTTTGTGGTCTTATAAGCACAGTAATACAAATGAATAGTTCACTCAGAAATGAACATTTGCTGATAATGTACTCACCATCAGGCCATCCAAAATTGTAGAGGGGTTTGTTACTTCATCAGAGCAGATTTGGAGAAATGTAGTATTAATGTACATAATTTGCAATGCAATGGATCCTCTGCAGTGAATGGGTGCCGTCAGCATGAGAATGGCTGATAAAAACATCACAATTATCCACAAGTGATCCACACCAGTCCATCAATTCCATCTCCTGTTGTCCTCTCACGTCAAAATCCACTGATATGTTTGTTTAGAGTTGTTTTGGACTGTTTTCGTTTGTAAGCAATGCTTGAGCTGTACATATTTCTCTCCTGATTCAGATGAGACAATTTTGTTTTTAGTTTTTTTTGAGAAAGCAATATTATAGAGAGAGGACACTATTTTATTCAAAAGCAATTGTTTGAAGTTAAAAACATGTTATTTGTTTCTTAGAAACATTCAGTTTTTCACTTCACAAGACGTTAGCTGATGAACGGTGGCAGTATGGATTACTTGTGGATTATTGTGATGTTTTTATCAGCCGTTTGGACTCATTCTCACGGCACCTGTTTACTGCTGAGATGTAATGCTGAATTTCTCCAAATCTGTTCTGATGTAGAAACAAACTCCTCCACATCTTGGATGCCCCGAGGGCGAGTGCATTATCAGCAAATGTTCATTTTTGGGTGAACAGTTTTTTTTTTTTTTAAGTGATTCAGTTAAACTATTCATGTATTAACTTGGATTCAAAACTTCAAGATAAAATTGTTAATATGGAAACAAAGTTTTAAACTATAGAAGTGTTTACATTAATGCCATGTTCATCTAAATCATAATGAACTGAGAGGACATCACACACGAGAAACATCATGAATATGCCCACATGTAGTACGGAGATGAATTAATTAATAAATGGAAAACTAAGATGACCAGGTGCACCTGTTTAGAAAATGCATTTTATTATGAGTTAGATATGAAATGTTTGTTCAGTCACTTAGTTAATGATATCCTCCACAATGGGGTGATGTTCATTAAAATGATTGGTTATATGGAGAGAGAGAGAAAACAAGTTAATGAGGTAACCCTAGAGTTTATTGTTAGTGAAAAAGAATATGCTACGCCTTGCTAGTTAGCATTAGCTTAACTGATGTTAGGATTTATAACAATGCTACAGTTTCTCAGACTGGACTACCCTAGTTAAAAATAAATGTACTAAAGTGTATTTGAATTACATTTATTTCATGCTAGGTATAATACACATACATTTACATATGTATGTACTTAATAAGAAAATACTGTACTTTTGGTATGCTAAACAGGTATACTTAAAGTTTGATAAACTGGAACGACTTATTTTGTACTTAATGCACTTTAATTGTGTTAAAATAGTGCTGACGTTCAACTAAAGATATACTGAACTATATTTGATTGTGCTTAAGTGGAACTATTGCAAATTTAATTCAGATACACTTTAAATATCTTGCATTTAAAGACTGAAATTATTCAAAGGTCATGCAATCCTCATCATACTATTTGACATATAGTAGAAAAAGTAGTGCAGTAAGCAGTTATCAGTAGACTATTATTCTGTTGTGCACCTAGTCTTTATTCTGGAAGTGCAGCTCTATATTTGCTTCCTCTGAGGTTTTGCTTGCGTTGGTGTTGAACGCTTATCTCTATTCATGTAACGTTCATTCAAAGCCGTGATTAAATGAGAGCCAGACGATCTCATTAAGTGTCTCTGTGAAGTCAGTCCAAACAAATCTCATCACGAGTTTAACTCTTGTTAGAAAAGGCACTATGAAGCGGCTTTGCTCGAGATGTTGTCCAGTCTGAGCGCTCCAGGGCTCCTGCAGCAGCTCCAGTTGTTTATTTGATGCAGACAACTTGGCAGAATAGCACATTTAGATTTGATGGAAAAAGTACTGTACCAGTGAGTGAAGGACACAACCCAAAAGAGGTCAGGCCTGAACTCTTCACCCATGAATCTCTGCACACGTGGAATTTTGTCCACGTTTGATGACTTTCAGAGATATTCCGTTCTGGAAGCTCAATTTTAAAAGTAGGTTTTTTTATACAGACATGTACTGGCTTTGTTTCCTAATGAACAGAATCTTTGTGTGGCGTTATAGGATGTCTGCCTCCTAGTGTTAAATGTGTGAATCTGCACACATTTCATTTCAGTAAATTAATCTTTGACGGTAACAGTAATAGTCCTGTACTCAGTATGCAGTACACAGTATCAGTCACACACTAGAGTTATGCATTCCTCCACAAGAGCATGCATTTTACTGCACACCATGTAATTAATATTGTTTATATATTTTTTTTTTTCGTTACAGATCTTGGGGCTTGTATGACAAAAAAAAAAAAAAAGTAATATAATTATGTATTTTAATTAAGATACAGAGATTTCACAATATCTATTGTAAATATGTAAATATATATATATATATATATATATATATATATATATATATATATATATATATATATATATATATATATATTAAAGTCTTCTTTTTTTATCCCTCGCCTCCAACAATCATATTTGTCTCACTTAAAAGATTCATATAAATCAAATTATTATTTCAAAACTGCATTTTGTATTTACTCTGGTTATCTTTGTGTAATATTAAAATTAAATTAAAATTAGTTTGATCTGAAACATTCTAGTGTGACATATGCAAAACAAAAAATTAACAGCAATATATATATATATATATATATATATATATAAAAAAATTAAGTACTACTGATATTATAAACTTATTTTTTAAGCCGTTTTATTTTTAAAGACAATTGCAAAAAGTAGGTCAACGATGCTTGAGTTGGTAGCTTTATTCTAGCACACATCATTCAGACATCAATATGAGCACAGAAGCAGCAGACCTGAGAGGAGCTGCATTAGTTGAACAGTTTTATCAAGCGTTCCTCGTCCTGTAACATCCAGACAGTCACTGATCCGCTCCAAACACACAGAACCTTTCAAGACACATCACTTTCAAAGAGATACATACTTTTTTGTCATCAACATTCAATTGAAGTGAAACACGGAAATGATTAATCGTCTCAAAAGGCTGATTTGTCAGCTGTAAGTGCATGTTTGTTGAAAAACTAGCAAAATTGTTTTCACATAAATGAGAATAAATGATTGTTAAAAAAACATCTTCATTGAGGTGAACGTTACATGCAGCCTTGTGGTGCTGTGGAAAAATATCGAATTGGCCTTGAATTGTACTTACTAATATAATAAAAAAGAATGCAATGATTATGCAGGAATGTGTTTGATTACAGAGACAAGTCCATTTATTTTCTGATCATACACCAGATCAAATGTTGGTTTCTAAACAGTCCTTTAACTTAGTCATAGATTTCAAATTCTGTTTGCAAAGAAAAAAAAACCCTCACTTTTATTTAACATCATCGTAACAGGTATGATTGACAGCTTGAACCAAACTGAGAAAATACACAAGGCAGCAGGAGATATATTTAATCGATCTAGTTATTCTTAATCAAGAAAAGTCTTTCCTTCGAAGATGCGACTGACACACTTTACCCCAACCTCACTACTTGCATACCAATGAATAAAATATACGTCTATCATAATGCATATATAATGGAGCCGAGTGCAGTGTCGTGTAGTTAAATTAAAATGTCCCATAATATAAAATAATCATTTGCTACGGCTAACCTGAAGAATACAGTGAGATTGTAGAGGATGCGCTCACATCTGCCTTTCACATTTTTAAGGCGGCTGCAAAATGGGAATGTGGCACAGCCTTCGGTTGCATTTGTGTACGAGTACCTGATCATTTCTAATTAAACTCAGTCTGTGACTGGGAACACAAATAATGCTTCCGCTCCAGAGCACTCTTCCAATGAATGCCATGATGCATCTGCTGTCTGTTAAATATAGCAACAATTTCACTCTTTGTACTTATTAAATATGTATGACAATATTTGTACATGATGAATAGATAGAAACGTTTGTGTTATATTCCATGTTAAATACTGGAAAATCCAATGGAGGCACAAATCTTTGGTTTTTGCATAATTTTATACCAATAAAAGGATTTTGGCAAACGTTTCAGTTTAGTTCAAAGCCAATAACTGCCAGCATCCATTCGTTAGCAATGTCATGAGGTATCAAGTATTAATGTATGACACAATAACAGCAATCTCTCAATACGTTAAATAAACCCTGCATTTGGACTCCTATTTTAGAGCGACACGCCAAAATCAAATGTAGCTGCATCCTGATTTCATACAACACAAACTTGACAAAAACAAAAAAAAGAGCTTATTTTTCAAGCTTGATAGAAAATTCATCTCATTCCATAAAGATCTCATCCGTAATTATGACAACATGAGCCCTTGGTTGGGAGTCCCATGTTAGAAATCAATAGAACAGTCTATGGAATTTTTTCCCACGTTTTGTGTGAAGACAGGCTGTTAAAAATGTGTTTAAAAGGTTCATGATGAGTTTGTGGATATCCTCGTGCCACTATCCCAGAGCGCTGCTGTAGCATCCTCATACACGTGACGTTAAGATTAGACATTCAGAATTTATTAAGAAGTACAAAGAGTGAAATGTGTTTAAACAAAACCTATAAAAACACCATCTGAGATAAAACTGCTCCACATGTAAACATCCTCTCCTCTTCCAGCCTCTGAATTAAAACCAAGTCCTAGTAGAAGAACAAAGACTGCCGCTCAGTTGGCGATTTTCTCGATTTCATCCAAATCATCGGTGTCCAGCTTCTCGATCTTCTTATCTGCAATAGGAAACGGATAATTGAATTAAGCCACATTCTGAATCATGAAGGCATGGCAATAAGTAGAAGCATGGACACAAGTTATTGTTCTGGTTTAAAACTGAAGATCTTTCAGCAGCAGCTGGGAAATGGAGATCTCGGAGATAGAAAGTTAAAAAATTTATATTTGTTAGTTGAAACCATTAAAAATTTAGAATTTTAAGACACTGTTCAAAAAACAAATACTACTTGGTCAAAAAAAGTTTCTCTCATGTATGAGTTTTAAGTCAGTTACCAAAACCATGTGGACAAAGAGATGAGCGAAAAAGAAATCGCCTCAATTCTGTAAATACCAGAGGAAAATAGTGTACTAGCTAACAAATTAGCTGCTAGTAAACACAATCTGTGATGCAAGAGAGCGAGATCACATGAGGTGCTCATAAACTTGCAGTGTGTGATGCGCTGTGATTTTCAGATCTTGTAATGTGTGCATTAGGGGTGTGAACCGACACCGGTTTCATGATCAGGTCAACAGTTTGATTCAATTCAATATCACGGTGCATCGCATCCATTTCAATATTATGGCACATGCCTACATTTTCATTTAATATAAAAATCTATTTGTGCATTTGTAATAAATTATACTACTTTACTTTAGACTACTTTTAAATTTACAAATTAATAAATCAAAACAATTGTTAAGAATTTAACTATACAGCTTCAAAATATACAAGCAAATATAAATAAAGAGGGTGAAAGACAATTACAAGTGATTAACAAAAACAGCTTTCATTATCTGCATGTGATTTAAATCAGACAGCGAATAAGTCACAGACTCTACAAATCAGAAGTTGTGTTAACTCAAAATTTCCCATCATCTACAGAATTTTATTTTGACAGTGGTGGAAAAATCCCACGGCTCTCAGTTACTTTGACAGTTTACACTCAGGGTGATCTATTGTGATTTATAACTGTAATTCCCCCCCGGTCCAGCGGGTGGCGAGTTTGCTCCAGTGTGGCAGCAGAGCTGAGGATCATCAGCTCCAGAACAAAAAATAAAACTGACACCAGTCTTTTGCAAAGCATTTGATTACAGTAATATAAAGTAAACTAACAAATCATATAATAATAGCATAAATACAACCAAGTTTCAGGTAGGCTACAGAAATTAATAAAATGAATTAAAAGTTTTAAAACTGCATAGCTTTCTTTTCATAAATAGATTTAAATATTTAGTCAAGATCAAGGATTTTTCTGTTCTTTGATTAACATTAATGACAGGTAGCGTGATTATTAGGCTGCTGTCTCTTTAACACCGAACGTACGCAGATCTAAAAATACTGTGCAGGAGCATTTTCTTTCTCTTCTGTTAACAGTCACTTAAGACAAAAACGGCTGAGTTTATGATGATATACTGACAGAATTTGACAGAGACCGCTGTTCTCTGTGCTCACGCTGCACACAAACAGTTCTATCCGTTCCTGCACTTTAAATCACATTAAAATGCAAACACAGGAATAATATCCAATTCTTGGAAATTTGGAACCGGTTCTAAAATAGAACCAGTGTTCAAAACCAAACCCTAACTGTGAAAGAATTTGTACAACCCCGTCCATCAAAATGACGGACAATACTGAAGTCTAACACAACCTCTGCAGCTGATAAAGCTTCATCCAGGACATTCATTAGATTTTTTTTCATGAGAAATAAGTGCTGAACTTACTGAAGTGCTCCTGGATGCGGTTGAGGATGTTCATGCTAAACCTGCTGTCCACCATGTTGATCGCCAACCCCCTCTTGCCGAATCGCCCTGTACGCCCGATTCTGTGCAAATACGTCTCGTTGTCAGGGTTTCCATCCTTGTCCACTGGCAGATCAAAGTTGATGACGACTGAAACTTGCTCCACATCAATACCTGACAGAAGGTGAAATCTGCTTAGCCTGAACGGAGGATGAGACTGTAGGTAAAATGAAAGCTAGCCGTCATACCTCTAGCACAGACGTTAGTGGTAACCAGAACTTTCTCCTTGCCATCACGAAAACGTTCGATGACCGCTGCCCTCTGTTCCACCTGCATCTCTCCGCTGAGCAGCGCCACCTGGTGGCCTTCTCTGGACAGCTCTCCCGCCAGCCACCCGGCCGTTTTCCTGGTCTGTGATGGCAAATCTCATGGTCATGCATTATTTCTTTTGGTTGTACTTTGAACCAACACTTTAAAAATCACCAAATGTTATCGTGCTTACGTGGCAGAAGATCATGGCCTGTGCGATAGTAATGGCTCCGTAGATGTTGCACAAAGCCTGGAATTTTTCCTCCTTGCTGTTGCAGATGACGAAGTACTGCTTGATGGTGTCCAGAGTTTCCTCCTCGCGCTTCAGTTTAATGATGTTGGGGTCGGGAACGATCCTCTTTGCGAAGTTCCACACGGTGTCTTCAAATGTGGCCGAGAACAGCAGCATCTGGCAAGTTTTAGGAAGCATCCTGTAAAAATACAAGAACAACAGCTCGTGATACTTTCATTGAAAAATTCTAAACCACTCATTTCTTCCTAATGCTCTGAACTAATTAAAGGGGGGGGGGGGGGGGGGTGTTGGTGAAATGCCATTTCATGCAAACTGAGTTTTTTTACACTGTTAAAGATTCCCATGCTAAACATGGACAAAGTTTCAAAAATTAAGTTGTACGTTTGAAGGAGTATTTCTGTTCTAAATATACTTCTTCCGGTTTGTCACAAGTTTCGGAAATTTATTTCGAGTATGGCTCTGTGTGACGTTACATGGAGCGGAATTTCCTTATATGGGTCCTGAGGGCACTTCTGCCGGAAGAGCGCGCGCTCCCGTATAGCAGAGCACTGAGAGCACAACAGACTTCACTGATCAGAGCGAGAGCGTCGCCAAATGTCACAAAAGGAGTGTGTTTTTGGTTGCCAGGGCAAGACAACCCTGCACAGATTACCAAAAGAGAAACAGCATTAAGGGACAAGTGGATGGAGTTTATTTTTACAGAGCATCAACGGAGTTGTGCAAGTGTTTGTGTTTGTTCCCTGCATTTCGAAGATGCTTGTTTTACAAACAAGGCCCAGTTTGACGCCGGATTTGGGTATCGTTTATTTCTTAAGGATAATGCAGTCCCAACGAAAAAAGGTCACGATCGTGTGTTGGAACCGCAGGCGGTGAGTTAAACTGCTTTCCTCACTGTAATGTCACAACTTCCAAATGCTCTCAACGCAAAAGCCTACTGGCGCTCGTGATTCTTTAGCTCCGCCCACACGTCACGCCTCCAGCCACTCGTGTTTTTCCGGGAAAAATTGGTACAGACTATCTTTCTCTTATGAATATAATAAAACTAAAGACTTTTTGGAGTTATGAAGGATGCAGTACTTCTCTATAGGTACTCAAGATTAACAGGATAATGAGTGAAAGCATTTCACCCCCCACCCCCCCCCCCCCCCCCTAAGGACTATATATATATATATAGCAATGTCCTCAGCTGATAAAACCTCAGGTTTAGAGATTTACAGTGGGGTAGCAAAAGTCAAAGATCACTTTCAAAGATTCTATTTTTATGAAATATAAAAATAGATGTATAACATGTATAATGTATAAACCATGTATAATGTATAAACCGCACCAATTTAAATATAGCAATAACTCAAAAGTTGAAATGGGAGAAGAAAATAAATAAAGGCAAATAGGAATTCTTCAGTATTTGTAAGGACCAATGATTTCCATGATGTAGAAAATGTAGATGAACTGAAAATTTTGTATGAAAACAGTAGGGCTGTACACTTAAGGGTGTTCAATTCTAGATTATTTTTGATAGTTGATGTAGACTCCATTTACTAAAAATAAACTTTCAATAAAAATATATGTTGTTAAAATATATGTTTTTTTGGAACGGTTGCCTTGGTAAAATTCGCATTTTAGGCACTAAATATCACGTTATTGGTATTGGGGTTGCTTCAAACCGCGGACACGAAAAACAACCGCAGACTTGGCAACACTAGTTCAGGTGGAGCGGCAGTTACTAAACAGAGCCATAGTGCACCGACAACTAACACAAAATCACTTTCAAAATCGACAAAGAATCGCCTGCGATTTTAAAATCGATTTTGTGTAGATTGACAGTGAATTACGGCTGTGTAGTAAATGCCGAACCAGTGTTGCCAAGTCTGTGGTTGTTTTTCATGTCCACGGGTCAAAACGACAACAGCAATAACATTTAGCCCCTAAAATGGGAATTTTACCAAGGCAACCCATCCAAAAAAACCAATAATAATAATAATAATAATAATAATAATAAATGGACTTTTAGAGAACTATGCAAACTATGAGAGAAATCCTGTACCTCTGGATACGAATGCTCTGGTCTTGATGGCCCTGTGTGGCGATCATGACATCAGCTTCATCCAGGACGAACACCTTGATCTTCCTGGGGTCGATGAATTTAAGCTTCTGGCACCAATCCAAAACAGTACCAGGAGTGCCGATCACGATCTGCTCCTGTAATCGAGTTCCCCGCTCCACTGGACCAAACACACCACAACATGCACAATTACAAGCTACTCCTGTGTAACAAACATGTAGTGAGCCTTTAATAGAGACATCATGGGGTTTACGAGAAAACATGCAGTAATCTACAGATTCCAGATGTTGTGTTAGTAGAGAACTGTACAGAAAGAGAAATAAAAGAGCTTACATTTGTTTCCTCTGATGGCATACACCAGCTGGACTTCAGGGTAAAATTTGCCCATCTGTTCGATGACCTTGCCTGTCTGTAGGGCGAGCTCGTATGTGGGGGACACACACAGACACTGGACACACAGAGAGTCAGAGCGACATTAACACTAAAAACAGCCAAATTATTTCCATGCATTACATTCACTGCTTCTGGAGCATTTCATACCTGAGGCCATTTGTTTTCAGGGTCCACGTGACTCAACATGGCCAGCACAAAGGCAGCGGTTTTCCCCGTGCCTGACTGAGACTGAGCGATCAGATTCTGTGGACTGGACAGGATATGATGCGATGTACTCTCATTAACAGTCCCTCAAGTTATTCACAATGTCACATTTTTGGGATCATTTGGATTCTGCATAATTCACCATTTGACCACAAAATGACTGCAAAAATGGCATTAAAAGCGTGACAGTAGTCTGAAAAAAGCAGCAAACTCAGAATCTGA
This sequence comes from Carassius gibelio, assembly GCF_023724105.1. Taxonomy (NCBI): domain Eukaryota; kingdom Metazoa; phylum Chordata; class Actinopteri; order Cypriniformes; family Cyprinidae; genus Carassius; species Carassius gibelio. The sequence continues at coordinate 6,636,929 of NC_068406.1, forward strand.
TGAGAAACATTTTCTGTGAGAGGAATATTAAATGTGTGTGCTCTTAATTTTATAAACAATATTGCAAACTTGACACACAATTCTAAAATCCCGTCCACGAAATGATTAAAAACAAAAAGAGATTCTGTCGGCAATGCATTAAGGAAAAGGTTATATAAACGTACGGTTCTGCGAGCATCATGGGCAATGCGGTCTCCTGGATTTTGGAGGGCCTGTTGAAACCCATGGCATACACTCCTTGCAGCAGCTGAGGTTTCCTGGCAAGAGAGAAAAAAATAAACAATTTCATGCCAGTCTGGCCTCTGTTAAAGCTGGAACACAATCAGGAGTGAGAAAGCACTGTCAGACTCACAATCGTAGCTCTTCAAACGACTTGACAGAGTACAGTGGAGAGCTCGGGTCCCTCTGAAGGACTTCCACTTGATTGGTCGTGTCCACTAGATTGCTGCGGATCAGTTTATTCAGTAGTGACTGAGCTGCCTTGTCGTCTGCAATTCAGATCAGTTTTAGCTACCTCAAATTTGGAGAATACACACACACACACTCTCAAGATTTGAGAAAACATTGATGATTCTGCTGTAAACATCACCTTTATCATCGTCCTCGGTCTTCTCTCCATCTCCTTCGGTCTTTGCCCCTTATTAATAAAAGGAAGAAAGAACAATACCAACACCAATCATTATAAGACTCCAGATCAGCAATACACAAAAATAGCAGGTTACTCAATTTTGAACAGAAATCCATTCTCACCATTGGCTTCAGCTTTTACTTCAGCTTTCAGCTTGTCATCTTTTTCATTTATTTGCAAGCTGCCTATCTGTAAATGAAAGTGAAATCAGGACTGATAAGTCAAAAGAGCATTACTGTAAAGCATGTTGAAAATACAAAGAAAACAACTCAAAACACACACGAAATATAACGTGTAATATATGAAGAACGACTTAAAACACCACTAAGATAGCAGTACAGTAACAGGACACTAGTATGTTGCGTTAATCACTGCGCCACAACTTTAAAGTTTTAAGGTCACAAAAGCTAAAAAAAAAAGAGTGATAATTGACTAAGTGAGTCATTGTGGTTCGTTCAGTGTTTGATTAAATTATCCAGCTTGCCATAATTGTTATGTTTGAGGTTTAAACTCACCGATTCCGCTGCGGCTTCTTGTTCATCCACAGCCTGGGCCCACGAGTCTGTTGCCATCTCCTTAATTGTAAATAAAAGGTTCGTCCTTAAAAAAACGGATGTCGGTGATTTAACAAGGGACTGTTAAATCAGACTGCAGATAAAACTTTAATAAAACTAGACGAAAAAAACGCGAATGAACAAATTCATACAATGGCGTGTGTCGGTCCTCGCTGTTTAGAGGGTGCGACACTCACACGTCCGGCCGGAAACAGAGTCGTCTGCGCTTGGTTCCTCTTAAACGGTCCGCTGTAGGGGTTACATGCATGACGTGAATCGAGATCCACAGTGAAACATCTCTACTTGTACATAATTTATATAAAGGATGTCCTGGACCAACAAAAGCTGGCTAAGTATTGACTGGTAAGAGGTTCATTAATTCATAATTGTGGCAGAATTTCTGCTGTTCCTAAACGCTTCCGTTTTCATATACTAGTATCACTTACAGTTACATTTAGTCATTTAGCAGACACTTTTTTATAAAGCGATTAAGAAATGATGACAACATAGGCAATCAAAAGTAAACAAAAAAGCAATAAGATGCAAGGGATATGACAAGTCGCGTCTAACGCACACGTAATAAGGTTGTTTATATATATATATATATATATATATATATATATATATATATATATATATATATATATATATATATATATATATGTATATATATTAACCACTCACAACAACTAGGGGGGCACCACATGACACAAGCTTTAAAAATATTTTTCGTAAATTGTTTTATTTTTAACTTGAAATTCTTGAAAGACCATACATAACTCGTTTATGAACACGAACTTAACAACAACAACAATAATATTAATAATAAAAAATTATAAATAAATAAAGATTACATGACGACTATCAGTCCCCCCCTTCCGTCCCCAATCTGTCAGAGTTGGATTGGTCCACAACAAGTCCGCGCAAATGCTTTTGAAGTTGTACCCAGGGGCACCACACTGTCTTAATACAGCCCTGATTTGGGGTGTAATGGTATGCAAAAATCACGGTTAGGTTTGTACCTTGGTTTTAAAGTCACGGTTCGGCTCGTTTTCGGTACAGCAAGGGAAAGAAATTCAAACATTAAACTGCAGGTTGTTTATTACTTTAAACCTTTTTTTTAAAAAAAAAACAATTTGTATACACTTTTAAACACTTTAATCAAATATAATAAAAAATAAAAAATATATAAAAAAATATATATATATATATATATAAAATTAAAAAAATTATACGAAATAAAATAATGCTGCAAAGTTTTCCAATAAATAAAATACTGTCTCAAACCAATATCACCTAATAAAATATAATGAAAAATATAAATAAATAACTTTGATTACAGTGCAGCATTACCAATCCCAGCTTCTAGGCCTGCTGCCCTGCTCATATTTAAAAAAAATATTAAAAAAAAAATTGAAATGCAGACGGGAGCTGCGTTTGAATTACGGTCATATTTTTCCTAGTTGTAGTGATGTTCACACTCGCGTGATGCCTTTTGAAAACTTTAGAATCAGTTGCAGGCATTGACAGTAAAAGAAATGGACACACCGACATGGCACGAGTGCAACTGGCTCTTAAACGGAATGGAAGATGAGACTCTGATTGGTTTATTGCACGTTACGCCCAAAAAACACCCATTACTCAATAAGAGAATAGGGACAACCCATTTAGACCATGTGCTCGGCGCGCCAACCGTTTTTCCATTGTTAAAACAGCAAAAGTGGATTTGGACACACTTTGAGTGCACCTGCGCTGTGCGCTTTACACTTTGCGTTTAGATCGTTAAAATAGGGCCCCAAAGTGTTAAAGGCCTTTTTTAAAAAGAAAACTAGACATTAGAAATCCTCTTTGCACATTTACTAGACACAGATTAGAGAACATCTTTACATTAAAAATTTTCTGGTCTGAAACCATTTCAGCATAAGATGTTTTTTTGTTGTTGAGTATTTAACTAAAGTTGTTTTCTTTTGGGCCGTCTCCCTCACAAAAATTCTCTTGACAGTAGCATTGGGGAAAGTTCATTTTAAAAGTAATGCATTACAATATTGCAACCCTTAATAACAAATTAACTAATTGAACTACTTTTTATGGAAAGTAATGAGTTACATTACTTTTGCGTCACTTTTTGTCACCTGGGCTGGGCTTGCTATGGTTGTTTAGTAACAAAACAACTCAAAAGTTATATTTTAGGCAACTGTAAAGGCCCGTTCCCACCAAAAGTGAAATAAATAAGTGCCAGGCTGAAGGAAGTGCCCCCTAGAGAAGAGAGATATCAGTGATTAAATGGGAAAACAAAGTAACTGACTCAAAAAAGTAACTCGGATATAAATTTAAAAGTAATGCGTTGCTTTTCTAGTTACTTGGAAAAAAAACATTGACCATTGAACATTGAACATCTAAGACCTGACAGAACAAAACCATACGTCCAATAGGAAAATACACTTCAATTTTTATCTCTTTATATTGCTGTACATATGAATAACTATTTTCACACATTCTTATTTGCATATATTTGTATATAAGAACAATTTGTATGTGTACAATTTGTTTTTGTATTTTTCTTGTTTGTCATATTCTAGATTTGTGTCATGTGTGTCAAAACTGAAGAGGCTTTGTAAATTGTACAGCATGTCCTTCCTCAGATCAGACGTCCAAATGATGCAATACATTGACAAAGTACAAGTTTTGATATCAGTAATTCTCTTCATTGCCTGTAGATGTTGCCCCACACCTCTCGAACGGTTTCACAGACAGGCGGTTCTCAGTGACAGACCAGAAGAATATGCTAGAATGAAACATTATATATTTAAAACTCGGTGGACATTTCTATTGTTCTGTTCTCTCTGCATCTGGACTTTGTTCTGTGGATCAGGAAAGAAGAAAGCGTTGAGGCTCTAATTAACAAAAATAGGCTTTTTATTCACTTCATTTACTCTGTGCATCTGTTACTTATGCAGTGTTGTAAATTAATACCTATATTATACCAAAATTAAGCTGGCTTCATTTTATTATGAGCTCTCTTTTTATTTGTATATTGATTATTGACTCTTTCACTGTTTCACTATCAAGACTGTGGTCTGGCTGACTCTCTTGTTAGTTTGAATGAGTAATTGATTCTGGATTGTTCTCTTGTTGAAAAGGCTGACCGATGCTTGCATTCTGCTTGTGTCTAAAGATTGCATCAGGTTTCGTCGAGAAACATTCTTCTCTTCCCAAAAGTATTTTTGACTGGGGGACTTTTCATCTTTGGTATTCATAATGATGATCTTTGCAAGTGTCCATGGTAACCAGCGATAGAAAGATGAGGAAATGCTCCTTCACTGCACGCACAGTATTCAGTTCACCAAAAATATATCTGTTTTCAGATATAGCTATGCAATACAACAATCCCCAGTCTTTGAGCTGGTATTTTCACCTTCTCTTCCTAGTGAGCTGAAATACTCAAAACATTTTCTGCTATGATTTGCACATTAAAACAATCTAAAGCAACATCATAAAACTTGGAATATTTAATATTCATTTATATTTTTATTATAATTTATAATAGTATTTATAATAGCATTTATATATATTTTTTTATTTTATTTTATTTTATTATATTATTCTACTGGATTCAGATGTGTCAGTCTGCATTCGGCCGTAAGAATATTTCCAATCATTCATAGTGTGAATGCTGTACTACCACTTTTCCATCCACATTTTTTTATGCAAATATTGGGACAGCGCATTAAAAAAATGCTGGATGTAAAAACCAAGACTTACATAGAATCTTAAAATGTGCATAAAAACATATGCACTCAATTAAGGCAGATAATTATTAACACATAAACTATGATGGAAACAAACTGATTGTTCCTTGATGCACAACAAAAAATTCATGTGAATTTGACATGATTAGGAGATTCAAATCTTTTAAAAATAAGCATGTTTATGGTATGTTTAGATGGATCGTGAGGTTTTTGGAAAATAATTGACTTGAAAAAGCGTGTGTGAGAGGAGATAGTAAATATAATAATTTTATTATATAGAAAAAAGAGCAGAAAAAAGAGCCACAATATTCACATTTTTAGCATAATGATTTGGATTGAAAGATCTACCTGTGCAGCCACAGCTGCCTAAATTACCTTTTTAGTATTATTTTTTACTGTAATATTGTTGCGGCATTTGTCTTGCTGCCAGGCTGATTGATTCGTACATTGTAGTGAACTATTTTTTCTTAGTGGAGGTTAAGATAAGAGTGATGATTATTTTAACTAAAGTTTATAATTTTCACATCCTCTTTAAGAGATGATTAGCCATGTCATTTTTATTATCATAAGTTTTTATACGTAATAACTTGGCGCTTGGCTACCACACCATAAACTGCAAACACATACGCTTCCTAAAGGTATGACATTTCAATCTCAAGAAGTCTAAAGGATGTGCCAGACGATAAAATGGCAGCAATAGCATCCATATGCAGATTTTTACTGGTTTTGCCTGTAAAAGTGAGGCAAACAACAAGCACAGCGCTCTGACTGCAATGACCGGAGCTTTTCATATCCAGACGTGAGTGCTTTATTGTGTTAGTAGACAGCAGGCAATCATTCTCCAATAACGTGTTTCCAGCACTGCCTTATTACGGTCTTAATAATACATTAGTTTCTTTATAATGCTGACACTCAATAGCTATTTGGTACCCTTTCACCTGGACAAACAAATATTGGATTTGTAGAATGTGGATTTATCTGATCTACTACTCTGAATTTGAAGGACTCTTAAAATCAAGAGTGTTTTGTGTTTCGCTTCACCCTCCTAAATGAAGGTCTGATGCTTCAAATCCTTTGGAGGGATTGCTTGAACGAGTCAATGTCCTAACGGTTTGTTTGGGTCCTTTAGACACGTGGGTCTAATCCAGCGCCCAATGGTGGATTTCCAATGGCATATTTAATTCAAGAGCTTGACTTACACAGTTACCAGCCACGTTTCCCCGAGTCGCTCCACGCCACCGAGAGACAAAGAGCCCACTCTGAAAACGATCTCTGTGTAATAGCTTGTGAAGTGACCTCTTGGCTTCTGTTAGTGGAGCGTTTGTTAGGGGTGAGCTGATGCATTTTAAATGCTTTTCCTCAGAAGCCTATGAACTACACAATAGGGTCACATCATCCTCAGCGGAAAGCCAATTGTTGGGACACAGTATGATTTTTTATATTTTAATTAGCAGCTGTAGCTCTGTTACATCATATTTGCCATCGCAGTTTCATTTTCCAGAGACTGAAAGATTTCCACAGAGAGCCCGAGGCCATTGTTCGTGCCGCAGTTGTTTCCGAAGGCTTTCGTTTGAAGCCTCTGCACCAAAAATCCCTCTCTGAAATATTCTCGTACACTTCCAGTGGCGACTTTGCGGTAGCGAAGAGAGCAGAAACCTGTGATGGTAACCATGGAAACAGTCCAGTCAGCCCACAGTGTGTGTAGCCTTGTGGTGTGCATGGTGTACATACTGAGTGAGGCTCTGACTCACACCCAACACAGTCACAACTAATCCAGCGCACACATCTGACCTCATCAGGCATTTAAACACCCTGAGTTACTCTACTCTATGATTTAATGATATAACACTGCTTTAAATGTTTCCTATAGGAACTATTTTGAAAGGTTTAAAATAGTATTCATTGACTTTTACACATTTATCAAGTCAATCCTTGCACAATACTGTATGATTTAATTATTCCTTATTTAAATTTAAGGATTTAACAATATATATTACAAAAAATATGATGAAATGTTTAATATGTGTGTACATACATTCAAATCTATTACAGATATAATTTATATAATGATTGATTTACCATATAAATAATTGCACAATATGATATATTGTATGATTTAATTATTAATTATTTAAGTTTAAGGATTTAACCATATATATATATAGAGTATATATTACAGAAAGTGTTATGAAATGTATTTACATTACAAATTTATTACAGATTTTATTTAAATATAAGGATTTAACAATATATATTACAGAAAATATGATGAAATATTGACTTTGTACATATATAAGAATTTTATTACAGATATTGTTTACACAATAAGTGAATTTATCATATTATCTAATCAATCATTACATAAGGAGATATAATATAATTATTAATTAGTATGAATAATTATTTATTAGAAAATAATATGATTTGATTATTTTGTATAATAATCTTATGTATATAATGATTAATGTATCCTCAATCATTGAACAATATATATATTTAAATATATATGATGTAATCAGTTAAATGAATGTAAGGATATATATGTGTGTATACATATATGTATGTATATATATATATACACACACACACACATGTTGAAAAAAGTAGTTGTATTAATCCTGCAAAAATAATTTATATATTCTATAAAATAGTTATACATATAAATGTATGAATATGCATGTATAGATAGATAAAAAGATAACTGTTCAATGTTCGTAAAGAATTTGTCATTACATTTTTCTCGATTGCTAATACACAGTTCATGAAACAATTCACAATTTTCTCACAACTATAAACACAATCTCAAAACTACACCCGATTTTGTAAACTTCCAGGTCAAAGTCAAACAGTTTAGTCAAAATTGTTCTCTTTTGTCAGACTCAGACTTTGGCCTCAGATGACACACAAACCTGTCAGATACACACAGGACTGCACTGCCTAGAGAACACTAGATCAGTTCAAAACACTTACAGAAACCTCCTTTTGGGAAATATGTCTCTTACAGTATACGACATAAACAGGGGTGTAGATATGGTCAAATTCAGCAATACATTTAAGAAACATTTACTGTCATTACACTACTGTAAAGAGATCTTACAGTAAATGAAAAGTTCAAAGACTAAACAACTGAATATGCAGTAAACACACATTGGAATATACTGTCAGTTACTTTACAGTTATTTTATAAATAAATAATTTAATAAATTCATTCATTCATTCATTCAGCATCCTCTGCCAATTTGTATTACAGTATTAATCATATCCTTATTTTTTTATAGCAGTTTCTTAGTCTTGTTTTTTTGCCTCCCCTAAACAGTCGACTTTCAGTTCTGCACAAATACATTACATGTAAGGACTATTTTGCTACAGTAATGAGTGTGTTACAGTATTTATTTGCATAGAATAATGAAAGTTCTCTCATCTGATATACTACTATATACTGTTATTACAAACCCGATTGAAAAAAAGTTGGGACACTCTTCAGATTGTGAAGGAAAACAGAATGTAATGTGGAAGTTTTAAATTTCAATATTTTATTCAGAATACAACATAGATGACATATCAAATGTTTAAGGGAAGAAATGTTTATGGTGTCAACACAGATCTCAAACAGTTTGGACAAGGCCATGTTTACCACTGTGTGTCATTGCCTCTTCTTTTTATAACTGTCTGCAAACATCTGGGGACTGACGAGACAAGTTGCTCAAGTTTAGGAATAGGAATGTTGTCCCATTCTTGTCTAATACAGGCTTCTAGTTGCTCAACTGTCTTAGGTCTTCTTAAAATGTTTTCTATGGGGGAAAGATCTGGACTGCAGGCTGGACATTTCAGTACCCGGATCCTTCTTCTACGCAGCCATGATGTTGTAATTGATGCAGTATGTGGTCTTGCATTGTCATGTTGGAAAAAGCAAGGTCTTCCCTGAAAGAGACGACATCTGGATGGGAGCATATGTTGTTCTAGAACTTGGATATACCTTTCAGCATTGATGGGGTCTTTCCAGAAGTGTTAGCTGCCCATGCCACACACACACACACACAATCATGCAACCCCATACCATCAGGGATGCAGGCTTCTGACCTGAGCGCTGATAACAACTTGGGTTGTCCTTGTCCTCTTTAGTCTGGATGACTTGGCGTCCCAGCCTGCACTCCTGGATCATGTTTAGATATTGCTTCTTCTTTGACCTGTAGAGTTTTAGCTGGCAACGGCGAATGGCATGGTGGATCATGTTCACCAACAAGTAATATGGAAGTATTCCTGAGGCCATGTTGTGATTTCCATGACAGTAGCATCCTCTGTATGTGATGTAGTGCCATCTAAGAGCTGAAGATCATGGGTATCCAGTATGGTTTTCCGGCCTTGACCCTTACGCACAGAGATTGTTCCAGATTCTCTGAATCTTTGGATGATATTATGCACTGTAGATAAGGATAACTTGAAACTCTTTGCAATTTTTGTCTGAGAAACTTTCTGATATTGCTCCACTATTTTTCGCTGCAGCATTGGGGGAATTGGTGATCCTCTGCCCATCTTGACTTCTGAGAGACACTGCCACTCTGAGAGGCTCTTTTTATACCCAATCATGTTCCCAATTGACCTAATAAGTTGCAAATTGGTCCTCCAGCTGTTCCTTATATGTACATTTAACTTATCCGGCCTCTTATTGCTACCTGTCCCAACTTTTTTGGAATGTGTAACTCTCATGAAATCCAAAATGAGCCAATATTTAGCATGACATTTCAAAATGTCTCACTTTCAACATTTGATATGTTATCTATATTGTATTGTGAATAAAATATAGGTTTATGAGATTTGTAAATTATTGCATTCCTTTTTTACTCACAATTTGTATAGTGTCCCAACTTTTTTGGAATCGGGTTTGTATTTTTTTTAATTACATAGTATTAAAACCTTGTAGATGAATCTGTAGGCCATCTTTCCTCATGGTCAGTCCATGTAGAAGAACATGATCAACTATAGTGCTTCGTATTTCATCAGGAACAAATAACCTTTGACCTCATCCCCTTCATTTTTATTTTCCCCTCCCTCCTATTCCTCTTTGTCTCCCACTACCAGGATTCATTTTCTAAAACTCATATTCACTTCTGCTGCTGTGCATATCATCCTAAGATTCGGACTGGTGCGTCATCATTTTTGCTACTGAATGTTCACACATGGATAATTGTGCACTATTTAAGTTCATTTTTTTATTCTTGAGTTAATTATACTGTGTCTTTGTGTTTTCTGAATGAGAACATGGTTAAACCTGTGCAAAATGTTGGCATTTTTGTGTAGAGGAAAAGCAATACATAGAAGCGAAATGCAAATTGCAGCAGGAGCCAGATTATTTGCATGTCTCTACCAAACCACCACACAGCGCCGACTTCCCTTGTGCGTTACGTAACGCCTTCTGACATGAGCTAACGTTATTACATCCTGCAGTCTTCCCTGGGATTTGTGATATTTTTTAAATGCATCATGTCACAATCTGAACTCACTGCTTCAGGGCAGATACTCAGACTGCTTTTTAGGAAAAGTCTCCAACTGGAGCGAGTGTCCTCGAACGCCTTTTTTAGGATGCCTATTCATTCTGGCATAGTGCTGAACAGGTAAAAAGCACTGGAGAGTGATAAACTCGTATGAGCCAAGCCTACTATATAGAGTTTATGTGTTGCTCCTCCATGTTGCCAGGTCCTCTGCTGTGGTTTCCCTAGTGGACACAGAGGAGATTTCAGGAGGGTTGAATCTGTTTCCATGGCAGCCCATCCATCCAGCCAGCCAGTGTTTCTAAGGAAAACTCCCTCGTACAGTGTGCAGATCATATTTGTGATTCCTCGGCGGACTGGATATAAAACGGTGAGCTTTGACAATGCTCATCCCAAACCATGAATCATTTAAAGCAGGTGGCAGAGGCTGAAATGTCACGTCCCTTGGATTTGAGCGCGCGCACAGATTTAACCGGGCTAAACTGAGCATTAGAGATGTGTCAGGAAGACAGAAAAATTAAAACGTTTGGAACGTTTCTCAAAATCTTTATTATAACAGATATCCTGTAGAAATGTTCAGTGAGATAAATACGTAATATATTCAAGAAGACGTTCTTGAGGTTTTGAGGTTCGTCATGCATGACTAGAATACATCACAAGTAGTATGAAAGAGCCCTGTAAACATGACCACCGAATATTAATAAACCTGCGCACGTGAAGAAAGCACAGAAAGATACGTTTCTTGTCAGGATAAATTTGGCACATCTACAGTTAATATGCTTTACGATAATAAAGTTACTGTCCTTAAACTGGCATTTCAGATCGAATCAAACATCAAATGAATGAAATGAAACGAAGCAGATCACGAGAATCACAGTTAAGCTACATACAAAACATTTATCCAAAGCAAAATTCACTTCTCGTCATCGTTCCATTATATAAAATGGTATCTCAACCTTCAACACTGCAAAATATGTATCCAAAGATTTAATAAATAGCTTTTTTTTTAACATACGTAGTGGAACCTCTTTGGAGGTGCACTCTTGGAAGAAAAGGTCAACATTGCTAGTATACCATTAACACCACCAGTAGGCTACTGGGTTAAGCGGGAAGATACTGGTTTGATGTTAATGGTACTGTTTGCTCAGTCTATCAAATTGCTTCATTAGAACCAAAAAAAAGAAAAAAAAGAAGAAGAATCCGGTCTCTAATGAGACCGAACCCTGTCATTGCACATATCTCGGAGTATAGTTTGGAAAACACAGTATTCCTTCAAGCCCCTGGGCCGCTCTTCCGGACCGCCGGCTCACACTGTAAACCCTGGACAATGGAGTTTGGGAGATCGAGAGGGGAATGCATGTCGCCAGATGGGAGAGAGAGGGTGCCTCTTCACAACGTCTTTGGATATACACATCAGAGAGGTCAAGAGTCTTTGGGTCAGTTCACGCTGACGAGGACTTCTCTGTGCTCTTGTCCAGTGCTTCGCCATCGTTGTCTTCCTCCATGACTGTCAGTGAACAGAGACACAAGGGTTATGATGAGAAACCAACTCACACATATCCTACAGTCTGCGCACTGGCACAAAGATGGAGATTCCATGTGCCATGATTTTTAATACATCAGAAATGGCGCAATACATCACTGTCTTCCAAATCGCGAAGCAGAAAGCAGACAGTTTAAGCTCAAATAAAATAAGCAACATTTTCGCGCGTAAATGCATATAATCGCGAAGCGCAGCGTGGAATTTCGCATCATTACAATGATTCCTTTTGTTCGTGTGATAAGCGAAGGCTTTGCCCGTTACCTCTTTTGCTTCTCCCGATCTGCCCCAGCTTTGGTGGTCGTTTATTCTGGTTGCCACCGAAAAAGTTGTTGGTGTCTTGGAGGCGGCAGGTGAAGGAAAGGTGTTCCTCGTCCCCGTCGTTGCCATAATGAGTCATTTTGTCCTCGTTGTACGGTAATACATCCGACATGCTGTATAAACCGACAGCGGCTACTGTATCTGCTGTTGAATCGGTAGCGCGAGGTGAATTTTGCGGAGCGGATCTCTGGGCTGTTTACCTCTATCGCACGTGTCTCCGCGAGTGGATGGCGAGGACGCGAGGCGAATGCATGTGATTTCCTCCGTTCAGTTCGAGCGCGAGTCAGGAGCGCTGGAGAGGCGATGAACGCGCGATCGCGGCGGAACGCGCCTTTGCCTTTGCTCTCGGGGCTTGTCGGTGGCTGGAGCGTAGTATGGAAAACCTGAGAAACAAATGCAAATCGAGAAGCGATGCAAAACAAAGATCCCTGATGGGGAATGAACGTCACTGAGGCGCGGGCTTCCTCTCCAGCTCTTTCATTGTCGCTATGGCCAATATTAATCTTGGGAAATTTCCAAGCTATTTGCGCGTGGAACAAAATGCTTCCATGTGTCAAAGATGTCCGAGATTAATCATGCATATTCATGTGGATTTCATACATATTTTCATACACAACATTCTACACAGACTTTCTGTTTTAATGACTCTTAATCTTAACTATGCCATGTAATGTATTCACCAAGCAGCCTACTGAGTGTATAGCTACAAAATCATTATAAAGTCTATCTATCTATCTATCTATCTATCTATCTATCTATCTATCTATCTATCTATCTATCTATCTATCTATCTATCTATCTATCTATCTATCTATCTATCTATCTATCTATCTATATGTATATTTGTGACCATAACCTTGAGACATATATTATCCTATAGATACATTCAGATTTTAACAATACTGAAAATCAGAAATGCTAAAACAGAAAATCAATATAGACTATGCTGGACAAAAAATAAATAAATAAAAAATAATTATAATAATAATATTAATAAAAAATAAAATATTAAAGTCCACAAACTTCTGGGGAGGATATTATTATTATTATTATTATTATTATTATTATTATTGTCATCATCATCATTATTACTACTTTAGCTTTATTTTCATTCATTTCATGAAAGAAGGTGAACCTGAATAAACGGAATTTTTATTAATATGCATATTTCATTTTCATAAGAAATCCTCTCAAGTTTTTCCAGTTTCTGTCATATGTGCAGTGACGGTTTGCAACACAGACTGAATGCTTATGTTGAGGCTTACAGATACATTGGTTCTCAGTCCTGAACTCAATCCTGAAGTACAGAAGTCTCTCTTATGTAATACACCTGCGTCGCCTTCGATTGCTCATTTGTAGAGGATCCAAGGCCTGAGCTGGGTAGACATGTGTGGATTTGACAAATAAATGAACTGTATGTGCATCGCATCACCTGTGATCATATATATCACTGTAGTGAAACCAGGGGTTTATCAGGAGTCAGAAAATCAGCAAATCAGAGACAGGCCTGATTCACAGTGTTTTTACACTTTAATCTACCACCAAAATACCAGCTAAGGACACAGTTAAAGGGTTAAGGCACACGATAGTGTAAATTAAATAAGCACTGACTCAGTTTAATAACATTGAGAGCCATCTACATTTTGTAAGACCTCATATCTTAGATGTAGCAAGAGCCCATGTGTTATTTTATTTAGTGATTTTATCCTTACTGCATGCTTTTTCAGTTAAAACCCGACCAAACAGAATAAGATATTAAAACATGCCTGTAAATCACAAAAGGAGGCAATATGGGATGTTTCCCCCCCTCTGTGTATAGGTTTTCATTTTGTAATATCAGAAACTGGAGTGATGCTGAACTCATACTGGCACAATCTGGATATACAGTATGAGCTGAGGGGGTTTGCTTCTCTGTCCAAGATTTGGAGAGCATAATCTGCACTAGACACAGTTATAACCTTTCCAGGATTGAGCAGCAGACACTGTCACTCGGCGGGATGAAAGCGAGATGCACTGCTTCCTCCCATCTGTGAATGAGACGCCATTTTGTTCCGTTCTATCTGATCTGAATAGCTGAAATGGGAAACGCACAGAGCCAGTCGAGCCTCGTCTCGGTTTGCTAGAAACCAGCCTGTTTTCTTTGAGAGAGAGGCCATCTTCAGAGAGTTTAATATTGGGAAGAATGACGAAGATGAGCTGAGCGTAGAGTAGCCAATGTCAGAATAGGAAAATGAGGGACAGTTGTGATGCTTTACATAAAATTAAGGGACGATATTTTCATGCATTTGTAATTTCTGTGTGTCTGCAGCGAAGCATGTGGTTTTCAGAAATAGTAAAATTTGTTTCGCTCAATCTGTTTATGTACAAATTCATGTCATACACGTTATACAAATAATTGGCCTGAGTAAATTGTACCTATATAGAATTGTGATAAATTTATACAGTACAGACCAAAAGTTTGGACACACCTTCTCATTCAAAGAGTTTTCTTTATTTTCATGACTATGAAAATTGTAGATCCACACTGAAGGCATCAAGGGCTATTTGACCAAGAAGGAGAGTGATGGGGTGCTGCGCCAGATGACCTGGCCTCCACAGTCACCGAACCTGAACCCAATCCAGATGGTTTAGGGGTGAGCTGGATCACAGACAGAAGGCAAAAGGGCCAACAAGTGCTAAGCATCTCTCGGGGAACTCCTTCAAGACTGTTGAAGACCATTTCAGGTGACTACCTCTTGAAGCTCATCAAGAGAAGCCAAGAGTGTGCAAAGCAGTAATCAAAGCAAAAGAAGAACCTAGAATATGACACATTTTCAGTTGTTTCACACTTTTTTGTTATGCATATAATTCCATATATAATTCCACATGTGTTAATTCATAGTTTTGATGCCTTCAGTGTGAATCTACAATTTTCATAGTCATGAAAATAAAGAAAACTCTTTGAATGAGAAGGTGTGTCCAAACTTTTGGTCTGTACTGTATATATTTTAGGAAAATATTAGTTATTATTATCGTATTGGACTAACAATTAACAACTTATCCAAATATTTGATAATTTTGTACTTTTGAGGGATTTTTTCCCCATGGCCATATTTGGTGAGACAACAGTGTTGAGAAAATGTACTTCTAAAAGTAATGCATTACAATATTGCATTATTCCCCCCCAAAGTAGTGTTACTTAGTTACGTTTTATGGAAAGTAATGTATTCCATTACGTTTGCATTACTTTTTCTCATCTAGACTGGGCTTGCTGGTTTGATTATATATAAATGACCCATTTCCACCAGTTGTAAACTTCACTAACCACACTAAATTACAAACAAATATTTTGTGGTACAGATAATACAATGAATCTTGGTCAACTCCTTGTCCTGGCACGTGAAATAAGCATTGTTCTTTAGTATTTACTTGTTTTTGTGTGGCTTGTTCATTCACAATGGCTTTCCCTGTGGGAACATGCTATTCTGCGATTTATTTCCCATGAAACTCTATTCAGAGATCCATCAGATTACTCCGTTACAGGCAAACATGTTTGCAGCCCTTCTCAAAAACATTATTATTCCCATATGACCTTTACTGTTGGTTGGTTTAACCTTTATGCTTAATGTTACCTATTGTTTTTAATTATGTAAGTAATGAATGATGCCCCAGATACATAAAAGTTATTCTTATCAAACTAAACTTGCATTCATATGGTGCATGCATAAACTGCTGCGAATCATTGTGTGTAGTTCTTGCGGCGATCATCTTACATGTGGTGTCATGTGCAGGCAGTGAAACCAGCAGCTCCTGAAACTGATGCCACCTTCAGAGAAGAAGAATTGCAGACACACCCAGTCCTATTAGCTGCGCAAAAACATCCATTGTTGCAAGAACGGTACAACGTCAAATCTTTTTATGGCTTCCCAGTCACAGCAGTTGAAATAAACAAAGGCAGATTTTCTACATTTAATATCCTTTGATGAAACCATTAAAGCAATTTAAAGGGAGACAGTTTATTATTACAACTATATGCATGACATCTAGTTGCTAACTGAGATTAAAACGTAGTCATCAGTCCTCACAACATCAATGTTTGACATTTTTGTTCATTTAACATGTATATTAACCACATAACTTAAGAGTTTGTAAGTGTATTGTATTTTTAAGAGGCCTTCACATTCATTTATGGGTGTTTGATGTTTTTTATTTGAGATGTTTTAGAATGATGTTTTCTATTTTAAGATGTAATTTTTTCCAGTGATGCAGTCTTGAGTGCCACATGATCTTTCAGAAATCATTCATATATGCTCATTTACTGCTCAAGATAGGTTTCTGATTATCAGTTTTGAAAATTTGGCTACTGGATGATATTTTTATAGAAACTTTTTTTTTTTTTTTTCAGTATACGTCTTTGCATTAACTTCTTTTGTAACTAAATGTGCATATCTTTTTTGTTGCTTTTGAAAAATTGAATGTCTCCTCACTAAAAAAAAAAAAAAAAAAAATATCTTGACCTTATTGAAAATCTTTCAAAGATGAGCCAGGGACCAGGGATTTAAATTTTTTATGAAAACGTAATATATAAATATATTTAAAATCCTATTAAAACAATTGACCATGCCTTTTCCACTGCTTTTCAAATTCCTTTTAGGTAACGAAATCAATCATGTTATGACAATCAATCATAAAAATTATAATTGCATGTTTTAAACTATGATAATATAAGCAAGCAGTGAAAAAAATGAACAATATAGTTCATACAGTATTGTGAGTAAACGATATAAATACGTTTTTTTTTTAAATTAAGACCAAAATTAACAAACCAAAAAAAAAAAAAACATTCATGAATTAGGTTTTCGGTCACACTTTATTTTAAGGTCCAATTCTCACTATTAACTAACCATTAACTATGACTTTTGCCTGGGTAGGATTATGGATGTCATGCATTATATGTACTTTATAAGCACTAATAAACAGCCAGTATGTTAATAATAGACATGCTAATGAGCAACTAGTTATTAGTGAGAATTGGACACTATATGTAAAATATAATATTCTATCACTGTGATTTCCACCACAGGATGATGTGAAATGAATCACAGAATCATTTAAAGCTGTGGTAGGGAACTTTTGACGCTCTAGCGGTTAATAAACAGAACTGCTTGCGTCTTGCGGAAGAACATCGTAGCCGGATCTACTTCTCTCTGTTTATGTCTATGAAGAATCACAAAGGTACTGTGTTACTCCGCCGCAGTACACCCGAAGCAATCTGAAATAGTCCGAATATAAACACTTATTATAGATGCACCCTAGTGATTCAAGACAAGCTAAAAACACGGTTTGGAAAATGGATTCATGGTGTTCTCGCTTATTATATAAATTTTTCTACAATTTGAACACAAACAAAGTTACGGACCGCAGCTCTGATTGGTTGATTTCTTACAGGGAGCGGTCCGTAACTGCAAATGGCAATAGGACCACTGGGAGGAGCCAGAGGAGCTTGATTTTTTCACAGATTATCTGTCTCATATTCTACTGTCAGGACATAATGACAGGTTTAACAAATATGTAAAAAATATATTTTTTTTACAAAAGTTACCTACTGCAGCTTTAAGATGTGGTGCAAATATTGAATATGGATGCAAGTATTGGAAAAAGCACAAAGAAATTTAATCTTCCCTTCTGAAAAGACCGGCTGACTTAAGGCATCGTGAATATGGGCCGTACATTGTCTGGTTATTCCGCCCGTGAAACCTGGACACGCTGTATAAACCCCTGGAATCCTAGAATCTCCACAGCCAACTCCCCAAAAGACCAGGCCATAAACACGTCCAACACACACCAGCGGCCCTCCGGAGGCTCCCTTGAGCACCAGAACTCCAACATCCTTATAGAGCATTTGAATTATGGGTAACGGAGAATGTCAGCTGGCCATTACTGCTAGTGTTTTTCCACTTTACCTTACACGCATCTTTTCCTCCTGTGCTGGACCCAGCGCAGATCATGTTTGTTGTGATGTTTCCGCTGAAGGAGTTACTGATGTTGCGCTTGGAGGTGGAGGTGATGGGGAGTTTGACAGTACGCAGGGTGGAGCCCCATTCAGAAACCCGGCACATCCTGCCCGCCAGCATCCCTGCGTTCTGTTTGGGGAGCGGGGTGAGGGACACACCTGTTCAGTTCTATGGGCACACTAAGCTGAAAGAACCCACATCCAGAGACAGGCACACAGTTCAGAATTGATATGAAAGCACAGCTTAAATCATATTGAACTCAATGTTAACTTACATTGTATAACGTAAGTAAACAAAAAATTATTTGGAGTAAATTTAGAAAGAAAATACCATTTCAGTCTTTCTACTTTATTTAATACAATGTGTTACTTGCTGTTTCATTGTAATCAGTGTTTTAGTGACTAATTTCAGACAGAAACTTTAAATTGAAGAAATGTGTTGAATAAATGATTCAATTATTCATTATCGAAGCATATTACATACTTTCTGAGTAGGTCCTTTTTTCGTCAAAGCAACTGAACAACATTCATTAGGAAAACAGTGACTCTAGTTCATGTTGGCCACTATTATTGTCACCCAATTATTGCATTGTCCTTCTCCCATGATAACAGCTCTGAGTTTCTCCTATAGTGCCTGATGAGTTTGGAGAACACTTGTCAAGAGAACAGAGACCATTCCTTCATACACAATCTCTCCAGATCCTTCAGATTCACAGCTCAATCCTGGTGCTTCTTCTCTTCAGTTCACCTCACTCGTTTTCTATAGGGTTCAGGTCAGAAGACTGAGGCAGCCATGGCAGAAGCTTCATTTTGTGCTCATTGACCCATTTTTGTGTATGTTTTGGATTATTGTCCTGATGGAAGATCCAATCACGGCCCATTATAAGACTTCTAACAGAGGTTGTGAGGTTTAGATTTTTTATCTGTTTGTATTTGATAGAATCCATGATGCCATGCATCTGAACAAGATGTCCAGGACCTCCAACACAAAAACAGGCCCACAACATTCAAGATCCAGTAGTATATTTAACCGTGGGGATGGGGTTATTTTATCCACTGTTTGCACCAAACCCGTCTGGAGGTAAAAACCTCTATTTTTAGCTTCATCTGACTATATAAGCCAGTACCATTTGAAGTTACAGTCATGTCTGACACTGAATATGCTGGAGATTGTGTTTGGATGAGCAGGAGGATTTTCTTGAAACTCTCCTGAACAACATTTGGTGATGTAGTGTCTGTTTAATATTTTTTAGGCTTTCTGACCCCAGGACTTATCTAATCTCTGCAATTCTCCAGCTGTGATACTTGGAGAGGCTTTGGCCTCCTTGTCACTGTGCATTAGGTAGATATAGATGATAGAAATGGGGATTTTTTCAATGCTTTATCCCTTTTCTTACAACCACTTTCTATTTTGTGAAGCTCAACAATCTTGTTCTGCACATCAGAACTATATTCCTTGGTTTTACATCTTGTGATGGAGGATATAATCCTGTGTAATAGGAAGTCATGGCTGGACAATTTCATGCTCCTAATCACCCTGGTGTGTTAAACATGTAAATACGAATGGCAATAGAATTTAGAGATATTTTACTCTTAGGAATTTCTAGGGGTGCCAATAATTGTGACCAACAAGCTTTGGAGAAAAACATTTATTTCATCATAAGATTTTCAGTCAGAGACCTCCAGTAATTTTTCTTATTTCTGGATGAATCAGTGATTTTGAACAAATCAGCTGAATTAATGATTAAATGATTCAAGACTTAGGCTGCAGCCAAAATCGCATAATTCGTTATTATACAGTAGGTGAAAAACAGCATGCGAGCCATAAGACCAAATTCATACCTATAGCAAATTCTACCCAGATGCAACACACCTTCATATCATATAGAATGTATTTTAAATGATCATGAAGTAACTACTTTTTCAAAAGAAGTACCTATTTAGAGAGTATGCTATTAATGCTGTATAATTTGAGTACTTGACTCTGACCGGTTGATCAAAAGGTTCAGAAAAGTTTTATTATGTAAGGAATCATAGCCAGTCTGTAATAGAAATTCCTACTGGATGATCAGGACGTAAGGTTTTGAAAATATTTTAATGTATTTATTTATTTTGTCTTTCAACGTTTTTCGCTATGCTGTACTTTATATTAGATTGTCATAATTGAAGCCATGAAGGCCATGATAGTTGACCAGATTGAAGCAGTACTTTCTTATTTACTCACTTGAGAATGATATAAGCACAAAGGTGCCATTTATGAGCATAATATCTACATCATTGGTGCTCCTGTTGTACTGAGGGAGGGTGCGGGATAAGTGACAGAGGCTTGGAGTAATGCTCTGTCCCCTCATGAGCACCTAAAGTATAGTCTCCAGACACCACCATCATCTGATCCATTCATAAAGACAAGCAAAAATACAGTAAAGACCCTCTGAAAAAAACATGGGATGATATTCTAACACATATGTAAGCAACAGTGAAGAAACAGATAGTTATATGCTTGATATCTGATTTCTTGTTTTTCACAGTGACACTTTTGTAGAGGACATGAATTGAATAACAGTATTTCTTCGCTGTTATTGCAGCCTCATCTGTGCCAAGCTGCAGATAAGCCAGCATTCATTAAGTCCCACATGGTGATGACGGGTCAAGGTTAGCGTGCGTCCTTAGTGCCTGTCTGCTTTTCTCTGGCTTTCGACTCGCCCACGGACTTGGCCATCAAGCCTGCCATACTGTACACCCTGTTAGTCTCACTAACAATCTGTTAGGCAGATCATTTATTTAAAGAAAAGTTGAAAAATCACTTACCGCGTATTGCAATGGGCAGCTGTAAGCACCCAGGACTTATGGACCAGAGATCTGCCACAGAAGTGCTGACCCTTCGAGCTCTGTAACAGTACAAAGTATTTGATTGAATTTGGCGAGGGGGTATATCCACCAACAATGCGCCCCTGAACAAAGTCCAGACCAGAAAAACATAAAAAACATTTCAGAACTCAAGTTACAGTAAAAGGACAAGGAATTAAACTTCTAATCTCAGAATACATGGCCTGATATTCAATTAAGGCTTCTTCTTGGTTACAAAGTTGTTAATGGTAGTATGCAGTAGTGGTTTATGATTTATGATATTTATGAACATTAAGAATGTTCACGATAAACAAAAGAAAAAGAAAAAAAAAGAAAAAATTCCAGTTGTTGATTAATGAGTTTAAATGTAATGACTCTAATAATGTTATTGGTATAACTAATAAGTAAAAACTATTAACATATTTCCTTTTTAAAAAATAAATACATTTTAGATTACATAAGTAACTTAAAATTTTATATAGCTGAAATGTACATAGGACAAAATTTTCTGATATTTTGAGGCTTATGTATTTATATATATATATTCTCTGCCATATCCTGTCCCAAACCCGGTTGAAAAAGGAAGAGGGTAAGGCAACCTCACCCAGCAAAAACCTTTTTGCTATGGAAACTACAGAAAGGAAAACAGCTTCACCCTGCAGAGGGAGGGAAGCAGGCCAGGTAACTGGACTAATGAAGGGTGAGGATAAAAGCCGAAGGGACGCCTCAGCCCGATTGCTGACTTCCTGATGCCAAAATGCCAAGTGCGAGTTGGAAACTGGAATGTACGAACATTGCATTAAGCTGGAGGGTTAGCACAGACCATGAGCGAGTTAAACAGATACTATCTGAGCTTACTCGGAATCACAGAGACAAGATGGATAAAGATGGGGAAACAAAAGCTGAGCAGTGGGGAAGTGATCATCTGGTCAGGTAGACAGGACGATGTTCACCAAGAAGGAGTGGCCTTACTCATCAACAAGAAGTACACCAATACTTTGCTGCAGTTGAACTCCATTAACGAACACCTGTT
Organism: Carassius gibelio; assembly: GCF_023724105.1. Lineage (NCBI taxonomy): Eukaryota > Metazoa > Chordata > Actinopteri > Cypriniformes > Cyprinidae > Carassius > Carassius gibelio. The sequence goes on from NC_068406.1 coordinate 6,659,082, forward strand.
GTATATATATGAGTCTGAACTCAAAGTACAACACGCTGTCCACCCTAGTGGCCTACACCTCTACCGAAAATGGTGAAGAAGAAGAAAAGGACCAGTTCTACAGTGCATTACAGACAGCACAGGAGGACACCTTTGAAACACGAAATGTTCCTGTGCAATGTCCGAACTGATTGCACTGTATTTTATGCAACATGAAATGATTCCACTGTATTAAAATTCATTTTAAATGCCCTTTTAAATAATTTTCTACGTTTTTAAATTCCTTGTTTTATTTTTGTGATTATTATTACGTTTTTTATGATTATATTACTTTATTTTATGTAAAACACTTTCAATTACTATTGTGTCGAAATGTGCTATATAAAAACTCTTGCCTTGCCTTTTTGCAAATAAGAGAGTAAAACATAAGGTTTTAATCATTAAAATGATCCCACTCCGCTAACGCATTCAAAAAGATACTCCCCTAGCTTGACACAATCGGTCACGAGACACACAAGAGCCAGTGGCTGACATAAGTCTTCTTCTGGCGGCATTTTTGTTTGAATTCGCACAAAGAGAAGGTTAGCCAGCACACAGGAAGAGATTCACAGTAGACTGACTAGGCAATCACGTATATTGGTTGTAATAAATATTAGCATTTTATTTTTAAGTTTACTATAAAAATAATTGTATTTGTACTTAATACTAGGCCAGTGGTCTAACTAAATCAAGTGCAATAATATTATTACTATTATGAATTCATTTTTTAGAGTTATATTTAATGGGTCATGTTATATGCAGTGTTAACTTGGAGTTGGAGATTATTGACTTTTGTGAACAGAATGACCTAGTCATTGGTGGAACACTCTTTCAGCATAAAACCATTCACAAGCTTACTTGGACTTGCCACAGATCCTTCAGTGCATCTTACAGGACATCTGGGAGAAAGAGACAGCCCAGAGACCTGGAATAGTGGCACCATCATCAAGCTGCCAAAGAAGAGGGGACTTGGGGATCTTGGGGAATGCAAAAATTGGCGAGGCATCACCCTACTCTCTCTCTCACCAGTAAGTTCTTCAGCCATATCATACTGCAGCACATCATAGCAGTGATGGATTACATCCTTCAGCAAGAACAGGCTAGCTTCAAGGGAAGGATGGTCATGCATTGACCACATCTTCATTCTACACAACAATCCTAGAAATGGCCCATGAATGGAACAGCTCATTATTCCTCATGCGCATCGATTTTGAAAAGGCTTTTGACAGTCTGCATTGTGCATCTGGTATATTCTACATCATTATGGCATTTGTAAGAAACTGGTCAACGTCATCCAGTCACTATATGAGAGCTCTGAGTGTCCTTTTTTCCATAACAGTGAGCTGACAACCTTTTCCAGTAGAAAATGAAGTGAGACAAGGCTGCATCCTGTCTCCAGTCCTATTCTCCCTGGCCATTCACTGGCTGTTGTGTAATGTCACCCAAGGAAAACGTCAAGGCATCCAATGGAGCCTGACCTTGCTTCTGGTGGACTTGGATTACACTGATGACCTTGGAATGCTAGCTCACAAGCATCATGACATTCAGCAGAAGACAGAAGAACTCTGCAAAATAGCAAGTCGGACTAAAGGTCAACAGCAAGAAGACTTAAGTCATGAGGAAAAATGCCACAGTTAATATTAATGTCAACATAGATGGAACACCCTTGGAGAACATGTAGGAGTTTGTCTACCTGGGCAGTGAAATGACAGCAGTTGGTGACTGTGATGTTGAAGTGAATGCCAGAATCAGAAAGAGCAGCATGACCATGGCTAATGTGAGATTGAAAAGCAGGACTGAAGGTCAGCTGGACTATATCTACCAAATCCCTCAACATAGGTTAAGGAAATCACATCAACACTGTTCATCAGGTTTCCATAGTTCTGATTTCAGTATTCAAGGGGTGCTATGAATCAAACAGTGTTTGATTCAACTGAGCAAGTTAGGCCTTCAGCGGGGTTGCCCTCCCTGACCTTCCCATAACACATAATGTGTTCTTCCTGGATAAGCTTCAAAGCAATTGACATGTATTAAGACAAGTTAAAACATGTCTGGTAAGCCTTCCCAAATCTGCATTTAATAATTCATCAGTCCCTTGTAGTTGATGTGCGTCACTGGATGGTAAAATTGTGATGAAACGATGGGTTTGATGGAACCACAATTAATTATGTCTTGGCAAGATTGAGTTGAAGGTGATGGTCCTTCATCCAGAAAGAAATGTCTGTTAGACAAGCTGAGATGCAAATAGCTACCGTCGGATCATCAGGATGGAATGAGAGTAGGAGTTGAGTGTCATCAGCATAGCAGTGGTATGAAAAGCCATGTTTCTGAATGACAGAACCTAGCGATGCCATGTAGACAGAGAAGTGAAGTGGTCAAAGAACTGAGCCCTGAGGCACCCCAGTAGATTCAAGATTTTTTTTATTCGTCACATACACAATTATATGTAGCACATATAAGTTGTTAGATGTTGCGACTTGGACAACTCACCTCTCCAAGATACTTTGAAGGACCTATCTGATAGGTAAGACTTAAACCACTGGAGTGCGGTTCCTGAGATGCCCTTTGCCAGTAGGGTTGACAGGAGGATCTGGTGGTTAACCGTGTCAAAAGCATCGGACAGATCAAACAAGATAATTATTGAAGATTTGGATTCCACTCTTACCAGTCTTAGGGCTTCAACAATTGAGAGCAAGGCAGTCTCAGTTAAATGTCCACTTAGTAAGACAGATTGGTTGCTGTCAAGGAGGTTGTTCTGTGTGATAAAGGCAGAGACTTGGTTGAACACAGCTCGTTCAAGTGTTTTTGCAATGAAAGGAAGAAGGGAAACTGGTCTGTAGTTCTCTAAAAGAGATGGGTTGAGGGTGGGTTTCTTAAGTAGTGGAGTTATACGAGCCTAAATGTTGAGGGAAAAATACCAGTGTGGAGGGACATGTTAATGATGTGAGTGAGTGCAGGTACAACTGCAGGAGAAATGGCTTGAAGGATATGAGATGGAATGGGATAAAGAATATATAATTAGAACATAGATTATTAAAACTTTATAGTTTTAATTTGTGTTAAGTTACCATCCTTAGTGTAAATGGCCGTTAGATACAACTGAAATTCTGGATGCTAAGTTTTCAGTTATAACTCATTTGATTGTTCATAGTTTATAAGAGCCAAGTCTTGGAAACCGTGCAGAGATGTTTGCTAGCATTCATAGCTTTTGTTGGGGTGTACATACAGAATTCTATCCCCTTTCCTCAAGCCTGATCCAAAATATATTATGGTGATATCGTGTTCTAACAAATCAAAAGAGCAATTCTTAATAAGTTAGTGCTATGCTAAGCTAGCAGGCTAAGCTCTAGTCCACTTCGAGTGTAACTAAACGAACCAATGCACATTGGCATGCATGACTGCATCCAGCTCTGAACATGGTGCGAGTATAATTAGGCAGGTGTAATGCATACCAGCTTTTGCTTTGGAGTCGAGTGATCACATTGTTTTGCTACTGAATATTCTGATGAGAGAAGAAGACTGAACAAGTTCAGCATGCTCTTTGGAGCTCTAGCTGTTGGCTGTACGGTGCTTCAGCGGTGGTGGTTTCTCATGTCAAGTGGGATGCAGCCTGAACTACCCTGTTTGTGTGGCCATCTCCTCTGTGCACTTCAGCACGCTAAAAGAGCTTTCCCCCCTAAAAGAGCATTCATGGGTGCGTCTTTGGTCATTACCTGGTGTCGGGTGATGGTCACGATCGCTGCCTAACATGTCTGGGCATTAAGCACGCTGAGGTGGCGTTCTTGGATAAGTCATGTTTTCTCTGCGAGAAGATGACCATTGCCTTCTTTGCCTGTGCCTCGATCTAGTTCTTGTCATGGTGGCAGTCAGGCAGGGGCTACTTAACAGAGTAGCTTGGGAGGTCTGAGGATAACAGTGATGGCAAACCCTCCAGGGAACCAACCCTAGGAGAACCAACCCTTCTTGCACTCCGCAACCAGTAACATGTTGGGCCCTCTACAAGGAGCATACCAACAGTATCCATCGGCACTCCTCCCTATGAGTGGATGTCAATCGCTGCATCGGAGGGCGAGTCGGAGCTTTCTGGAGAGGAAGATTTGACTGGGCTGCTGGCCTCCAGGACTGTAGCAATGCCTGAATTGGATCCAGAAATGACGGCTATGCTTTTCCAGGCAGCCGTGAGTGTAAGGCTCAAGTGGAGAAGTCCACCATGTCCCGAGCCCTCAATGTTGGATGATTGGTCCTTCAGCGTGGCCCACGCTGGTTTTCTCTGTTGTATCCCACATGAGCATTTTGTTTCAGAAATACACACAATATTTCTGTAACTGCCCAACCCAAGGGAAAGATAATCACAACAACATTCTCTGGGTGGACTCCCTGAACAGATTATAGTTACATACAATAAAGACAATGTAGCACCAATAATAAGAATTTCATTTTTGGTATCTCATTTGATTTTCAAACAATGAGAGGAGAGAAATTGACATTATTTTTCTAAACAAATCTCACAAGGTTCTATGAGAATACAGATTCATTACATTCAAGGTGGGACTTAAGATAAATGGCAAACTCATCCTTCTAGGTGGAGCTCTCCCCTGAGGATATAGACGTGTATTTATACAGTCAAGCAATATTGGAAAGACCTTGTTCGCAGCTGCTTTGGTTACCACCACCATATTGCCCTTTCCACCCAGTTTCACTGTCACCCGATATCCTATTCTCTGACAAACTGTTTTTTCAAATGAAATCGTCTATAGATATTTGATTTCTCCTTGGAGAGCAGCTCACTGTGTGTGGATCAAATGCAAGGTCTTAGACTTGATAGCTTCAAACAAGAGGAGTCGATCATAGATATTCAGAGCTTTTGGGTCAGCCCAAGTCCTGGCGTGTTATTGTTTTTGTTCCTGCGAATAGTTAGTGTACAAACAAGACCATAAAACCTAAGGGACAGATGTGGTTACACTATATAAGCTAAGACAATATCACAGCTAAGTTACTGTTGGTGGAAGTAAGTGGAATTTAGCTGCTCAGGATTAAGCTTTCGATGCTCAGGGTGAGTTTTTATGCTGTCCATTTATGTTTTGAGCAGAAAAAGTTATATATTATCATATTATACAGCTTTGTGAAGCATAAGAAACCGCTTATGCATATGAGCTTTCTTACGCTTCCCAAAGCTGTATTTATCTGATCAAAAATAAAGTAAAAACAGCAATATTGTGAAGTATTATTACTTTTATTAATTTTAAATGTCTGCTTTCTATATGAATATATTGTAAAATGTAATGTATTCCCGTGATGCAAAGCTGAATTTACAGCATCATTACTCTAGTCTTCAGTGTCACATGATCCTTCAGAAATCTTTCTAATATGTTTTTTTGCTGCTAAAAAAAAAAAATTCAGCTGTTGAAAACACTTAAATTGATTCATATTTTTGTGGAAACCTTACTTTCTGTGTCTTGTATTTATTATTATTATTTTTTACATTATTTCTCAGGATTCTTTGATGAACATTTATTTGTATATATATATATATATATATATATATATATATATATATATATAGCGTTCCTGTAGCTCAATTGGTAGAGCATCGCATTATTAAGCACAAGGTCGGGGGTTCAATTCCCGAGAACACATGATAGGTAAAAATTGATGGCCTGAAGTCACTTTGGATAAAAGAGTCTGCTAAATGCATATGGAGAGGTTATGCATATATATATATATATATACGGTTGTTGGAAATTTGCTGTGACATTCATTCAATATCTCAAGAAAAAAAAAAAGACCATGTATTATGTAAAATGTGATGTCTTTTCTTAACCACAGCTTTTTGTATTTGTTTCTTTACCTCTAAACCTCCTCTGTGTTTTAGACCCCTCAAACATGAAGAAATGCCTTGAATACACCTTGCTCCTCATCATCTCTTCGCTTCACGGTAAAGCACTGCATTACATGTTACTAGCAGCGGTGCTATCTAAAAATAATGCAGATGTAACCAGAAGTTGCTTTCTGTGCATACATTATTGAAATCCGTTGGTGAGCACAAGCGGCTGGTGTTTTAATGTGATTCTAGCACATACAAGGCTTTGCTTTAACATTCACAGGCTCACTGCAGCAGAGAATCATTGGAGGACAGGAGGTTGGGCCCTACTCAATAAAGTACCAGGCCTCTATCCAGTACAACAACTTCCATTACTGCGGAGGAACGCTCATACACCGGCAGTGGGTGGTTACAGCCGCCCACTGCTGGAGACCGTGAGTATTTCAGTCAGAATTCACCTTCATTGACAAGCAACTGAACACGCCAAGCATGCTACAGTATTTGAGGTAGGCCAAATCTTTACTCTGACTGTACTGATGTGATAATATTGGGTTCTGCTGTCTAATCTGTTCGCAGGAGCTATTTAATCAAAGTGGTTTTGAGTGAGCATAACCTCTCCATTAAAGAGGGTCTTGAGCAGGTGTTCGGTGTGTCCAGAGCTCTGGTGCATTACATGTACAATTACAGGACATTTGATAGTGACATTATGCTCTTGAAAGTAAGTTCATCAAGCATGATATATACAAATATTGCACACATGGTAATAATCTGAGTTTATGTATCCTTGTATCCTAGTTAGGAAGTAGCAAACATATGTGACCCTTGACCACAAAACCAGCCATAAGGGTATTTTTTTTTTTGAAATTATGATTTTTACATCATCTGAAAGCTGAATAAATAAGCTTTCCACTTATGTTAGGATAGGACAATATTTGGCCGAGATACAGCTGTTTGGAAATCTGGAATCTGAGGATGAAAAAAAGAAAAAAAAAAAAAGAAAAAAGAAATTGAGAAAATTGCCTTTAAAGTTGTCCAAATTGAGTCCTTAGCAATGCATATTACTAATCAAAAAAGTTTTGATATATTTACGGTAGGACATTTACAAAATATCTTCTTGGAACATGATCTTTACTTAATATCCTAATGTTTTTTGGCATAATTCTTTTTTTTTTTTTTTTTTTTTTGACCCATACAATGTATTGTTGCTCCAGGGTCACATATAGTAACAAACTGAACTACTATTTCCTTTCAAGTAAATAATCACTTTTTATTTTATTTTTTTAAAATACATAATTATTGGAGAATGTTTTACTATGAAGAAAATAGTATTTCAGTAATATAGAAATGAAAATAAAACGTTCATAAAATGGTCATAAATAAAGGATTTTTTTTCTTTAGTTTGCTATATGCATATATATGATAATATCAAGTAACAAACTGATTTTTAAAATGTAAATTAATAGAGTGAAAAATCTTATTGTGAAATATTATTAAAATAATATTTCACAATATTTTTGGAATATTGTAATATATTTTAAAATGTTATTTACTCCTGTAATATATTATAAAATGTGTAATATGTGTAATGTAAAATATTATACAATTTCAAAATTTTGTTCCTGTGAACAAAGCTGAATTTTCAGCATCATTACCCCAGTCTCCAGTGTCACGATTCTTTAGAAATCAATGCAATATGCTAATTTGCTGCTAAAGAAACATTTCTGAATATTATCAAAGTTGAATTATCAATAGTATATAATATTATCAACAGTTAAAAATGCAATTGATAATATTTTTCATTTTAATTCATTGTTGGATTTGTGCATTAGCTGGAAAAGCCTGTAGAGTTCAATGCCAACATTCAGCCAGCTGTGCTGCCAATCTCACCCGCTCCCTTACAAGGGGGCACAGTTTGCACGGTGAGCGGCTGGGGCGTCACTCAGGTCTACAGTTATTACCTGTCCCCTGTCCTGCGTGCTGTGGATGTCCAGATCATCCCTCAGTGTCAATACTACTACTACTACAGAATCACAGACAACATGGTGTGCGCCGGCTCCCCACTGGGCGGCAAAGACTCCTGTCAGGTGAATCCGAGAAGCAGGGTTTTATTCTGAAACTCAAAACACAGAGAGGATAAGAGACATTATATTTATAATTAAGCTGACGCATCATAGAACACTTAGCACTGTGTGATCCTGTGTTTGTTTGGCTGCAGGGCGACTCTGGTGGGCCTCTCGTCTGTAACGGTTATTTTGAGGGGATCGTGTCCTGGGGCATCAGTTGTGCCAACCAGTATTTCCCAGGAGTCTACACCAAAGTCAGCAACTACGTCTCTTGGATCAACTGGATAATCGAGAACGACAACACCAGCTAGAATGTTCCTTTTCTAAAGGTTATTGAACTGCCACACCATAGAAATGACACCCGATGGTCAAAACGACCCAGTATACTGAGTACGGCAGTCAGTGTCTGTTAGAAAAGATAAATTGTTTTATTCTTATACGTTCTCAAAGAAGGATGCTCAATTTATGAATGAAAGAAAGAGCAGCGGGTTATTGTCTTAATTTTACACCAGTAAAAACATCAGTTTAACCACAAAGTCTAGTACAAATGTCTAAACATTCTTAAATCAAGATACAGTTACTTGAAGCAAAATTACTTAAGATGTAAATTCTTGTTTTCTAGGAAAAATAAATGTATTTTGTTTGTTTCTGAAATTTTTATACTTTTTTCAGCAAACAAGATTAAATATCTTAAGTCATTTTGCTTCCTATAGCTGTATCTTTATTAGAAAATGTTTCGATGTTTGTATTAGAATTTATGGTCAAATTGATGTTTGTACTGGGGTCAAATCAAATTCCAACAAACTTAAATGGTCATCTTGATTTAAAATCATTATAACACATTAATAAATAAAATATTTTCCCCAGCTTATTACCGCTGTTGGCATATTTATCTTCAGCTGTCTTTTGTGAAAAGGAAATGCTTTTTCATCATTATTCCATTGGGAATGCCACTGTAATGTAGTCAGTGACCTTTATACCTCATCCTCCTCACTGTCTCTCAGTGTGGCTAAGGGAAAGGTTACTGTGTTGTCTCTGACTGGAAATTACATAACCTTGCAGCATGACAGAATCACACACATCAAACACAGAACGTCAGGGAGGTGGGAGATCTGGGAAAAGGGGATTGGATGCCGGTTCTGGGAAAACAAAGTCACAGGCAAGTCTGTTAAGACACAGAACACACAATACACATATGGCACAGCAACATAGGAGTTCAAAAGATTAGATGTAAGCTTATTAATGGGTTGAATGAACACTCTTTGGAATGAAAGAATTGATTCGGAAATCCCTTGAGGCCAGAAAATTTGCCTACTGCCCCTACAGCAATTTCCGAGTCGGGCGGCACTTCTGACACAAGACAGGAAGGTTTTCACAGGTAATGCACTGTAAAAGTGCCAATTTCAGTCAGTTCCCAGTGCTGGTTAGGTAAAAAAACATCAACTGCTGTAACGAGTGTTTATGAACTCAGGACTGATGAATAATATATGAAGGCTGAAATCTGTGTGCTCAATTTTTGCCACTCTGAGAGCAAAGATGTTGGCAAATTCACATGAAAGCTTGCTAAACCATTGCATGCCAACAGAAGGAAGACTAATAGCAGGTAAAACCTCTGACACGTAAATGAGACTCAACACACACACTTTACTCAGCTCTTCAGTCTCGTGAAATTCTTTGGTCAGATATTGCCTGATCTTTGCCGTCTTAATTGGCAATGGTGTATTTCAATCCAGTCATCTGAGTAACTGAAACCGGTGCTATTTTCACGTCACTAGTATCATACAAAGTTATCACACGGCAGATTCTCCCTCTCTTTTCATTCAAACATCTTGCACCTTGACTATCGACTGTGGTAAAAATGCACTCAGATGACTTCAACATTAATAGACAATTACTAAAATATTGTTGCAATGTTCATCTTATTGCTAGACCAATAGTTTTGCACATTTTATTGAATTATTTTCTGTTAGTGGAAGCTTTAAGATAATATACAAGTAAAATTATATTTAAAGGTGCTGTATGTAGGATTGACACTGAGTGGTTGAACTAGGTACTGCAGTCCAAATTCTAAATATTGGAGAGGGTTTTTTCACGCGGCCTCTGCTCCTCAGACTTGACGCACAAGCAGGTTGCCAGACTGATGACACGAACAGGAACAAGTGCACTTGACGATGAATTAAATGAAATATGCTGTGTTTTCCTCCAACTGGCAACCTGAAGTGCCGAAATACAATTGGGTAAACTGGGAGTGGGCAGTTCACAAACCAAAACAGAGACCGACATTCTGGCCCAGAACACACATTTTCAAAGAAGATAAACTGACTGTAGCATTGTTTTTCAGATAAACAAGTATGTTAAGTTAACATGTTTCTTAAATATCTGCAAACCATTTTATGGTATTTTTATGCTTTAATAGAGTCACCATCTTACATACAGCACCTTTAATGTCATGTCTACGTCTGGGGTTCTTATGATTTTTTGTGTGACAATATGGAGCCCCTAAAGCCTGACGGTGAAATTTAACATTGAGTTCTAAAGCTAATTAGGTTAAGCAGAACTCAATATAAATAAGTTACTATAAATTATTTTAATCTATTATTACCATAGAGTCTATGATTATTACATCTAAATGGCTGAGCACAAAATATTGAAAAGATATATGAGCTTATTTCAAGAATTAATGTTGAAATGTTTTTCGAGAAGTCACGTTTGTATAACGTGGAACTATAGGTTATTATGCTTTTCATAAATTACATAGTCTAACTTAACATAATATATTACCTTTTCTTAACTAATTATATAACTAAACGATAATATAATAAATATATACATGTATCTCATATTAAGCATAGACTAATCATTTTAAAGTAATTAATTTTACTCTAGACAAAATATTATATGGTTGTTTTTCAAAAACTGCATCACATCAGGACTACTCGCAAAGCGGTCACGGAAAATAACAGGTAAGCATTCCAACTTCTTTATTCTTCATTATTAAGCACTTTTGAACGTTTTGTGTTTTATTGTCAACTTTAAATGAAGATAAACCAGCCTAGTTATCATTATGCGTGTAAGTTAGCTGGCAAAGAAGAAAGCAGCTAACGCACCATTACATCAAAGGTATCAACGGCAAGTGTTAAATATGCAGTGTTATATACACAACAGTTTGTCAGTGATTTAATTAAGATATTTATTTACTTTTTTTTTTTTTTTTGGTTTCTCAGAGCTGGACACAGACAAATGAGTACCGCAAATAGGCCATCTTCCTCATCACTAACCGTCACTCGCGCCACAGCTCTGTATCAAGGTATCTTTAATCAAGGTAAAGCAAACTCACATTCTCTATATAACAATATGTTTAACCTTTTTGTTATTCGTTATTAATTATCAGTTTTGTCAGTTTCATCTAGAATATCAATGTGATACTAATCAAGTTTACTAAATCCGCTGAACAAATTGGCTGAGGGGCGTTTAGGTTAACGTTTTGTTAACCTTAACATTTTACACTGTTATTTGCTCCTCACGTTGTATTTTTAAAATTTATACTAACACTTTGTTAGTAGAATTGACATTAAACAAATTGTGTTGTTTTTAGTGTTGCTTTTACCATATGTAATTTGTCACATTATGAACAGCTATTTAAATACATCGTTCTTCAGTTTTAATTTTTTTATTAATTTCTATTGATGCAAAAGTAGTGATGATCTGAAATGACCAGCAGCAGAAATGTTGTCTTCTGAAGCAATACTATACTTTTTTTTTGTGAACATTACATGAAATGTAAACCTAAACATTGATCAAATCATGAACACAGCACAGATGAAACATAAATACTTTATAAAGTAGGTAGTAAAGGGACATGGAGATGAGAAAAAAATTAGATGAAAGGAAAAATTACATTTCAAATGCTGAAACTTGAATACAAAAGCTTGAGAGCAAATGCTAAGTTTCTCCGGAGAAAAAAACCTTTTGCTTTACTCGCGCTCTCTCTCTCTCTCTCTGTCCATTTGTAAATATATATTGTTTATATATTTACACACACACATACAGGTGTGTCTAAATAAATGTAAATGTCATGGAAAAGTTCATTTATTTCAGTAATTCAACTCAAATTGTGAAAATTCATGTATTAAATAAATTCAATGCACACAGACTGAAGTAGTTTAAGTCTTTGGTTCTTTTAATTGTGATGATTTTGGCTCACATTTAACAAAAACCCACCGATTCACTATCTCAACTAAATTAGAATATGGTGACAGGCCAATCAGCTAATCAACTCAAAACACCTGCAAAGGTTTCCTGAGTCTTCAAAATGTTCTCTCAGTTTGGTTCACTAGGCTACACAATCATGGGGAAGACTGCTGATCTGACAGTTGTCCAGAAAACAGTAATTGACACCCTTCACAAGGAGGGGAAGCCACAAACATTCATTGCCAAAGAAGCTGGCTGTTCACAGAGTGCTGTATCCAAGCATGTTAACAAAAAGTTGAGTGGAAGGAAAAAGTGTGGAATAAAAAGATGCACAACCAACCGAGAGAACTGCAGCCTTATGAAGATTGTCAAGCAAAATCAGGAATTTAAGAATTTAAGTCAACTTCACAAGGAATGGACTGAGGCCAGGGTCAAGGCATACAGACGTGTCAAGGTATTTGGCTACAGTTGTCGTATTCCTCTTGTTAAGCAACTCCTGTACCACAGACAACATCAGAGGAGTCTTACCTGGGCTTAGGAGAAGAAGAACTGGACTGTTGCCCAGTGGTCCAAAGTCCTCTTTTCAGATGAGAGCAAGTTTTGTATTTCATTTGGAAACCAAGGTCCTAGAGTCTGGAGGAAGGGTGAAGAAGCTCATAGACCAAGTTGCTTGAAGTCCAGTTTTAAGTTTCCACAGTGCAGTGATTTGGGGTGCAATGTCATCTGCCGGTGTTGGTCCATTGTGATTTTTGAAAACCAAAGTCACTGCACCCGTCTTGGAGCACTTTATGCTTCCTTCTGCTGACCAGCTTTTTGAAGATGCTGATTTCATTTTCCAGCAGGATTTTCCACCTGCCCATACTGCCAAAAGCACCAAAAGTTGGTTAAATGACCATGGTGTTGGTGTGCTTGACTGGCTAGCAAACTCACCAGACCTGAACCTCATAGAGAATCTGGGATATTGTCAAGAGGAAGATGAGAAACAAGAGGCCAGAAAATGCAGATGAGCTGAAGGCCACTGTCAAACTGATCACCTCCAAGCAACAAATTGAGGCAGTAATTAAAGCAAAAGGAGCCCCTACCAAGTACTGAGTACATGTACAGTAAATTAAAATACTTTCCAGAACGCCAATGTTTTTTCTAGTATGTTGATATTTGGGTTTTTGTTAAATGTGAGCCAAAATCATCACAATTAAAAGAACAAAAGACTTCAACTACTTCAGTCTGTGTGCATTGAATTTATTGAAATTGAATTACTGAAATAAATTAACTTTTTCACAACATTCTAATTTATTGAGATTCACCTGTATACATAAAAAAATAAAAATAAATAAATATATATATATATATATATATATATATATATATATATATATATATATATATATATATATATATATATATATACAATATTCTACCAATTTATGTTTTGGCCATTTTTGTTTATGAATTTTACTAAATGTAAAAATATATATGTATTAATATCTAAAAATATTATACCCTCCATAAATTGAATATAGTGTCTATAGCAGTGGTTTCTATCCACGTTTCTGGGAGGAGTTTCGTCAAAGTTGATTGAAAACGTGACCGAGGTTGGAACTTGAACTTGATGGACCTTTTATATCTTCAAGGCGAAAAAGGAAAATAAAAGCTGAAACATTTTCACAGAACCTTGCACATCATGTAGCTTATAAACGCTGAACAAAACTGGTTTTATGGTTTTTAAATGCAATACACATTTTTTGTTTGTTTTTCTAAACTGGCTAAAGCTCTGGTTAACTAACACTTTGATCCCATTAAGTAATGCAGTTGATTATTGCTCTCTCAGTACAACTGACACAGCCTTGAACTGGTGAAACAGCACTAAATGTTGTTTAATGACCATACTGTTCGTGACTGCAGCAACTCAACAGTGGCACGAGAGAGGACCTTTTTTGTCATCACAGAAAGTAAATAAAAACTTGGCTCCTGACCTGAAAGGCGCCTTCCGGTCCAGCTAATAGAAATCGGTACAAAACACAGTACAAGATGTACCTCACACAATATTTGTTAAGTGTTTATGGTGTGATGTAACATATTTTGGCAACTCTCATTTAAACTTTTTATTATTTCTCTACATCATTCTGTAATGTACTGTAGGAAACACATGCTTGGAAATCTGTCGAAAGAACTGCCATCTAAAAAGACAACTCAGATGGCTACCGGGATTTCAAAGCCATTGCTACTGCAAGGTAAATTTCTACTGTATTCACAGGCCCTCTAGTGGTTGAATTACATTTCTAACTACCTCCATATTTGGAAATAATATACTCTTATAGTACAAAACTGCATCAGTGTAATGTCTTCTGCTCTTTTAGCAATATGTGTGAGCACTTCATTTCCCCCTGTGGTGGATGCAGGCAATTCATGAGAGAGGCAAGTTTCATTTACCACAGTATTTCATATCAATTAAGCAAGAAGCATTCTCAGATTTCATTAAACACGTTATTTTTGTTTTTACCTATACAGTTCTGTGCAAACTGGGATGTGTATTTGTCAAAACCTGATGGTTCCTATGCGGAGATGACTATTAAAGAACTGCTGCTTGCATCTTTTGGTCCAGAAGACTTAGAAACGAAGAAAGTGAATATCCAGAACGAGTTTTGAAGCACAGACTCTAGAAAGACTTTGTACCTGATACTTTTGCTTGTAGATAGAAAAAGGTTTATGTGGATTAATGGTGTTGTTTAATAATGTGTCTTAATGAATGCTTTGTGTAAATGTGTAAATTATGTTAAAAAAGATTCAAATTAGTATGTCAATACAGTTATATATACACAAGTGAACACGTCACTACAATACAAACTTTTATTATTTTTTTAAACAATGCACATATAAATCAACCACAAAAAAGTGCAACATAAATATAATGCCATTTTCCTATAAGAAAATGGCAACTGATGATCTAGAGACATTCTTAACCTTAAGTTTCAGAGATAAGTCAAATACCGTTAGAATCTCTATTTAAATATTACGTTTATTAATCGAATCCTAAGCAAGTCATCAAAGTGCAAAACATTAAACAAATGACATTAAAGAAAGTATGGGCTTTAAGGAAAGGCAGCACATGCACGAATGGCAGTAAAATCTAAGCATCTTCTCAAGTCTTCAAAACGTGATTCTTCATGCTTTCATTAAGTTGGACTTTTTGCATAAGGAGAGAAGGATAATTAAACGTTTTCCACACACACTCTTTTTCAAATTTCTATCATCCACATAGTGACTCTGACTGGAAAAAAGGCAGAACGGTAATCTCATTATGAGTTGCTTCTGAAATCTGGCCCATTGCTTGAATTCACAGGACCCTGGATGATATTATATGGGTGGACTGTAGCTGCCACATGACCAGCAGTGTAAAGAAACCATAGCCCTGTTGGAAGCTACACAGAGAGGCTTTACCTGGACACCGGTAACCATTCATACAGTAATGAAACAACCATACTAACAAAAAGACAGTGTATGTTAACAGATGGAAAGGAGTTTTGCCCTTAAAGCAGCCAACGAGCACATGGTGCTCTAAAACAAAACGAAACCAAAAACTCTACTAATAACCAGTGCTTTTTACAGAATAACTTAATATCTTTTAAAGTAATTTGGATCGAAAAGATGTTGACAAGTCAACTCTTTTCACGTCACTACAGACCGCCTCCTGCAATGGGCCTGAGGACAAAGAAGAGTCTTATTTCTGTGGTGTTATAGTGTCCAGACTGGGCCAGGCCGGAACATAGTGGCGTGGTAGAGTTCCCTCCATGAGCCTCTCCATCCACAGACCCAGTCGGTCCAGTTTGTGGTGGATCTCCAGAGTGGTGGCCTTCTGTCGAGAACTTGACCGGGACCTCGAGGCTCTGCTTGGACCGGCCTTCGCCGCATCCTCATCGGACCACCTACCACATTCGGCTTCCTCCCCTGTGAACACGGGTCTGAATATGCAGAAGTATTTCTTGTGGCCATTGAGTGCCAGGACATGGCCAGTGTAGTCTGATTTGTCGGAGGTGGTGTCTTCCTCTTCATCCAAGTAGTCTGACGGTCTGGCGTCAGGAGCCGACTCCATGAGGGAATCCATCCATTGGCTGTGCTTGTCCACATTTAAAAAGGAGTAGTGAAGAGTCTGAGACCTGTGGGAGGAAATAGGGATAGTTTTCTTTGGATTTGTTTGTAGCACGATTTAAGTTGAAAGCAAAGATGCTTAATACAGCTTCTGGAGAAGTGATTTCTTTCAGTGTTTAATTCCGGTAATGTAATGCTGCTTTCCGGACTTGGAAATAGTAACAAATGGACATTCGAATTCATATTCAAATGATGCTCCATTGTTTCTCCAAGTGGTGGTGAGAGAATTGCAGTTGGAGTTGTCTGGAAAGCACCATGACTGGAAATCAAAACTATGCAACTTCTTACT
This sequence comes from Carassius gibelio, assembly GCF_023724105.1. Taxonomy (NCBI): domain Eukaryota; kingdom Metazoa; phylum Chordata; class Actinopteri; order Cypriniformes; family Cyprinidae; genus Carassius; species Carassius gibelio. The sequence goes on from NC_068406.1 coordinate 6,675,610, forward strand.
TGTAAATGACCTCTGGAATGCTACTCAATTTCAGACACCTGAACCCTAGTGTAAAAATAAAGCAATATGCCCCAAGAAGCTGTGGTTTACAGTGAATATATAACAGTTAGGGGTGCTGTAAAGCATGACGCAGAGTGCCTAAAATCCTCTTAACGGTTATAAATTCACTGTAAACCATGGCTTCACGGGGCTTATTTTATTGCTATAAAACAGTTATTCCATTCAGGTACAAACGTTTTGATTCTCAGTGTAGTATTGTTGCCGCAGCCGCCATGTTGTGGAGATAAAAAATTTGGGGGACACAACTAGAAATCAGTGGTTAAGTTGTCTTTAACACAATGTTCTAGAAGTTCAAATTAAATAATCGAGTGTTTGCAGCGCATTTTACGGAGGACTGTTTCCCGTTCTGGGAGAGTAGCCTACAATGTTGGATGTTCTGACTCACAGACTGTAAGTAAGTTTTGATATTTAAAGAATTGCCACTGACGATTAAAACGTTGAGTTTTAAGCAGTGTAGTCTTGCTGTTTGTCGTTTCTCCGATCACAAATGAAGACATGGTTTTATGTTTATGCGGCGCGATACATAACGTGACACGTAAAAAGACATTATAATCAGTAATTATGTCCCCAATGGATGCAACAAATGCCTAGTTTTTTAATGGGTTTTATTGGTTTCTCAAGATCTGTTTTGAACAGTTTTGAATTGCTGAGTGCAGAGAAAAGATATTGATGTGTGCGAGGGGAGCATAAAAAAATAAATGACTAACCAGATTCATGCTAAATTTATACATCTAAAAATGTAATAAAAAAATATAAATATAAACCATTTACAGGTGATTGCACAATGCACGGACCCAGAGTTTACAAAAGGAATGCACCTTTTAATTGTGCACATTGACAAATTAGAAGTTTGGAATAATGGGTCCTATTGTGCTTTTATGAAATCCAGATGATTTCAAGTGAACCCAGGCTGCATTTACTAAAAGCACTGGAAGCCCATGTAGATCACTGAAACCATTGGTACCAATGTTCTCTAGGATCTACTGAGATCTACTTACAACTACAATCTCAGATTTGGAATATGTTTAAATAGCATCATTGACTTTGGTTCAGTTGTCTAAAGCTTAATGGAAGATGATTTGCATGTGTGCTAAGCTTCAAGTGGCCTTCTAAGTTGGGACGTTTTGAGTTGAATAGTTGACAGCCTAAACTCTGTAAGAAGGTAGATCTCCAGAAACAGGTTTTAGCATTCTCTCAAACACATATGCAGGCCTCACCCTGAGAACGAATACACTTCTTTGGCAAACTTCCTGAGCAGTACTTGCTTAGAAGCATCAGTGAGGATCAGCACAACGTTGATGTGACCAGGCTTTAACCTCACTAGGTTACTCATGTATGTGATGTCCGTCAGCTCCGTTACCTCCACAAAATTCTTCTTTGGTGGACGACTGTAACAGGAAAACCAACTGTCAGCTATTCAGCTAATGAACTGAACACATCTGTGATCTCAAACTATATTTGACATACTGTTATTATATTTTATTCTCAAGCAAGCAGTGCCTTACCTTGAAGTGCTTTCTTGTCCTGGTGAGCTCTCTGCTGTCTTTGGTGGATCAGTGGCCTTTTGTTTGGCTGGTTTCTCTTCCCCAGCATCGCTGTTGATCCAATGAATGAATGAATCAATGAATCAATCAATCAACAAAAAACTCTCCTTACCAAAGCACTTTGATATAACAAAATCGGTTCTACCTGAAGGCCTGAATGATTACAGTCCCGAACAGAATGAAAAGAGCGGAGAAGATCAGAGACAGTACGGGCATCATCTCACGCCTGGGGGGAGCAGAACATGACATAACAGGGTGCTTGTTTTTTTAGTTTGTCATTTAAAAAAAAATAAAAAAAAAATTGGGCTGCTAATCTAAGTTAATCAAAAATAAACCCGAAAAGAATCATCAACAAAAGTCACTATCATTTAGTCTGATATTATTTGTTGTCAATCCCATTTGAAACATTTTTGCACACAATGTACAGCTTTTGCACCTTTTCAGTCTCTAATCTTTATGGTCTAATTGCAGATATGTTAATATTATACTACAGAATCATCAATCTCTGATGATTTTATCAGCAGTATAGTAGCTTGAAAGCTACACTCGATTTCTCACTAGTGAGGAGGTAACAACGGCATTGTTCTTGAAGCTGATAAACTTACAGTTTCAATATTAGTAGAGATGCTGCTGCTGGACATAGTTGAGAGACGCACAGACTCAGGTAATTCACACACCCTTGATATCTCTCTCTCTCATGCTCTCACTCTAAGAACTTAATTAATAACTGCATTAGTCTACTATCAGTTGCTCTAGGTTCTGTTAATAGGTCTAAAATTATGTTTTGGAATTAACAACTGAAGCAGGGATTGAGATCTTCCAGAAATTAGTGCTAGAGGCAAGGGCAAAAATGAAAATTTTATATTTATCTGCTTACCGCCAGGGCATCCAAGATGTAGGTGACTACAAACAAATATGTAGGTCACAAACAAAGATTTTGAACTAAAACCATTGCAGTCTGTCAGTCTTATAATGGAGGTGAATGGGAATCACAGCTAAAACATACAATACACATCAACAACCACAAAAAAAAATAACAGTAACAAATTAAACCCTATGGCTAGTGACGATACACTGATGTGTAAAGACACAAAACGATCGGTCTGTGCAAAAAAACTGAACATTATTTATTCGTTTTTTACTTTTGGTGTACTGAACTGTCTGAACTGTGAGCGTGTCCTCGACACAGCCTGTGTGAGGCATCTTCTTCTTGCTTTATGGTGGATTGCAGACTTATAAGTGCATTACTATGATCTATCTCTCAAATGGACCACTGACTCTCTATCTACAATCTCAATTAGGAGTTGCAATGGTCCACTTGAGAGGAAGGTCATGGTAATGCACATGGTAAGTTTGCGATCTGAATTAAAGCAAAAAGAAGTGAATCAGAGGTAAATAACAATATAAATAAGGTTTGTACAGTTTGTTTCTTGCACTGACCGATTGTTTTGTGTCTTTACACATCAATGAATCATCAAGAGCTGCAGGATTGAATGTGGTTTTGTTTGTGTTTTTTTTTATTGTATGTTTTAGTGATTCCCATTCACCTCCATTATAAGACTGACAGACCGCAACGGTTTGAGTTCAAAATCTTAAGTTTGTGTTCTACTGAAGAAACAAAGTCACCTACATCTTGGATGCCCTTGGGGTATGCAGATAAACACTGGATTTTCCTTTTTGGGTGAACTATCCCTTTGAGGGTAAAACCTGATGAATGTCTTGCAATACAACATCTGAACAATATTTGAGGTGTGGTAACTAGTACAGGTGGAATAACTGATTCCAATCCGTTGAAATATTAGAAAATAATCAAACCCAGGGTGTAATGAACACACAGTGTTAAGTCTTTGATTTGTTAACATGCAGGTCTAGTTCCATTTTAAAAATCCAATTCCAAATTAGAACAGGTCCTATTGTTTTTTTTGTTTTTTTTTACTAGTTTCATAAAGCAGTAGGTGAAAAGTTCTGAAGTGCGCAACCATTGGAGACGTCCAGTTAGTGAAGCAACACAAAGCACACTGTAGGCCTTGTGACATGAAGTACATCCAAATTTAATTCGTATTACACAGAACAAGCTGTTTTAATGGTTGAGTTTAGTTTCAAACAAAATATAGCACAATACAGTTTGCAATTTAAGATGTAGCGACTGTATGACCCAAAAGTCAAGTGCTGCTAATGTTGCTATACTTTCTGATTGACCACAATAGACCACACATCCTTTTTTCACTGACACAGATTTTTGAACCATTCTATGTGTTTCCATAACGGTTTGTTTTAGCTGGTTTTAGTCAAGTAAACAACAAATAGCAATATTCATTTCTCAAATCTGTGGAAACATATGGCTGGTTTGCAACAGGACCCAGTTTGCCTGGTAGAGCACTGGTCAAAATTTTGCTCTGGCTCTAAAACTCAAATCATTCTGGGAGAAAAAAGAGCTTAGAAATGGCATGCAGACAGGAACATGAACACTTTATGATTGTACTCACCAGTTAGAGTAGAGAAGATCAAAGTAAAATTGAGCGAGGTAATCATATGCAGCATTTATCCACTGAATCAAAAACATCTGAAATAATAACAATTACAAAATGCATTATTACTGTTAATTATTTCTCTTATTGCCACTTAGACCTTCATGTGATCAATCTTGAGGTTTAACAATGCATTCATTAAACCATGTTTTGGAAGTCCTAAAGACAACCTAAGCCCTTCACTACCCTCTACATGACTTACAGAGGCAAACTCATTGTTGAGTTCAGGCAGCATGGCATCATGGGTAAGGTAGGAGGGGTCTCTTTGCAGAATCTCAAGCTGCTCATGGAGGCGGTGCTTATCATCATCACTCCCATTCCATCCATCCGTCACAGTCCGATACAACACCCGTCCTGTAGCGCTGCGTCTCTCCAGGAGAATCACCTGAAGTAGTTATATGCACAAGAGGTTTAAATTCATATGGCATCAAAAAAAAAAGTGACTAAATGGAGTGTGTGTATTAGCACATGGATCTCTCTGACCTGTGGAGGGGTTGTGTCTTCCTTTTTGAGCAGGGTGTCACAGAGAGGCTGCTGTTGTCTCTGATAAACATAAGCAAACCTGACAACTTCTTTAGTGTTGGAAGAAGCAAAGTCAAAGAACGCCTCATTCACTGACACAAACTGCTCCCCTTCACCAGTAACGAGAAGAACACAGTACCTGTCAATCCGAAAGACAGGGAGATGATTAGGTTTACTCAGAGACATACAGTTAGTCCAACGACACCCAATGCTACAGTTAGAGGTCAGATTTCTTACTTCCTGCGACGGTGGAACTGTTTAACTGGACACAGCTCATCGAAGAATTTCTGATTAACCAGCCGCGGCACCAGCAGGAAACGATTATTGGACACAAACTCGTCAATGATCTGCTTTTTCATCCCTCTTGCCTAGAGAAGAAAACAAAAAAGGACTCGTCTAGCAAAAACAAATCAGGCAGTATACAGTTGTTGAAAAAAGAAACTACAGTTGGATGTATGCTGATGGAGAGCTGGGCCTCACCTGTATGACATCAGCAGGTTTGTCTGTGTTCTCTTTGAACAGGAGCATGGTGGGAGCGTATGTGTTGATGTTAAACCTCTGCACGACTTTGGAGGTCTCAGTCAGACCCATGTCTACATAGCCAAACTGTACATAGTCTTTAAAGGCAAACGCGGTGAGCTGCGAACAAGAGAATATAACAACTTGTGTCAAAAACACAGATGATTTTAATGACAGACTCTTTGAACGGCTAATATAAGGAACACTCACCTTATACAAAAGAGGGATATTAGATGCTACATCAAACATTAGCACTCTGGGCTTATTCTCTTCATGCCAACTATTTAAAAACTCGAGGTAGCTGTTATCAGTCACCTAAAAGAAGAGAATAAAGAAGGAAAGAAAGAGGGAAGGAATGGAAAAGGGAAAAGAACGGCAAGGGAATACAAGAGACAAAGGGATGGGGGAAAATAAAAAGTTACAAAAGTGGGAAAAGAAAGGAAAGGGAGAGGGAAAGAAGAGAGGAGGAAAAGGAACAGAAAGGCATTAGGAAAAGGGAAAAACGGGGAAGGGACAGGAAGAGGAAGGAAGGAAATGAGAAAAGAAAAGGAAGAAAAATAGCAAAGGAGAAAGGTTAAGGAAATGGTAAAGGAACAGAAAGAGATAAGGAAAGGGAAAAGAGAAGGAAAGTGGGAGGAGGAGGAATGAAGTGAAAAGAAAAGGTAAAAGAAAGGGGGAAAAGGGGAAGTGGAGAGGACAAGTGGATTAAGTAAAAACGAAAGAGAAAGGCAATAGAAAAAGAACAGGAAAGTAATAGAAATGAGTAAGGAAATGGGAGAGAGAATGAAAAGGATAGGGAAATGGTAAAGGAAATGAAAATAAAGAGACAAAGGGAAGGGTTGAAAAAAGGAGAAAGGAAAAAGAGATAGGGAGGGAAAATGAGCATGAAGGGAAAAAGAAAACACAAAAGGAAGGAAGGAAAGTGGAAAAGAAGAGAAAAGGCAAGGAAATCGAAAAGAAGAGTGACAAAAAATTAACTCTTATAAGCTGCATTTATGTGATTGTTTAATTGACAGTCCGTGTTCATTGCAACAGGAGCCAGTGCTTGAGTTAAGTCGAACCTGACATATAGTTAAATTCACCTCAGAATAAAAATAATTCAATATGTAATAACGAATACACCTCAAAGTGGCTGACTGAGTACAAACCTTCTCAACCAGCTTCTGGGGCAGAAGGCTTTCCACAAACTGTCTCAAGTGTTCCCTGACCACAGCGTAGTGGAAGAAAGTGACTTTGCCATTGATTAAACCAAGTATGGACGGTGTGCGGTGGGCACCAAGATGATTAGCAAGCTGTCTCTCATATCCAATGTCCACCACACCAATACCAACCCCTAAAAACAAACCAATAGCTTATATTCCGATTATATCATTTAATTGAAAATATCGTCATATGATATAGATTCATTTGCCCAATATTTGCATGCTCTGCCATTGTATGCTTATTAGAATATTACCCAATTCTACTGGAATTAACTGTGAGGGTGAAAATCCTGAAGACCTTACCCAACGGCTCCAGCTCTAGCACAGTGTCCTTCCATACGGGCTCAATATGGATGCAGGTGAAGCACCACTCTGACGTGATCTTGATCAGGTAGGGTCTCTTGAAACTGTCCGGCAGCACCTCACTGATGTATTGGTTGTAGTGAAGGTGGTGCTTGCTGTCGGTGAAATCGCCACTCGTCCGAGGGAAGTGAAAGAAAGACTCATCGAAGTAGAAGCTGTCATGAAAATGTCTGAAGCCCTGCGGTGCTCGGGCAAAGTTTTGATTCTCGTCCATTTGACCAAACCGGTCATAGTTTGACCTTCTCTCCTCATTGGAAAGAATCTATGGACAGCAAATCACATGCAATTCAAAACGCATGCTTTTTACTGAAGACACATTCAAATGTTTAACATGCGTCTTACACCAATTCCTCCAGTTTGCAAATTCCAACCAGCTTTGCCCTGTTACAATGTCAGTACTGTTGTATGTAAATGAATGATGTGTACTTTTGCTCCGCGTTACATGCAAACAAACATCCCTGTGTGTCTGTCAGCAAAAGTCTGTCGGATGATGCAAAAATGTTTTGTTTTGCTTCTTCCAGCAGACTTTTGACAGTTCTAGGGCTTATGTTAAAGGAGTCATATGATGCTTTTTTGTAAAGATCATTATTTTGTGTATTTGGTGTAACAGAATATGTTGACATGCTAAAAAAACACATTATTTTTCAAATACGGTACATTATTGTAGGTCCTCTATGCCCCGCCTCTCTCAAACTGTAATTTTCTACAAAGTCCCTCCTTCTGACAAGCACAGTCTGTTCTGATTGGCCAACTGACCCAGTGCATTGTGATTGGCCGAACACTGCAAGCACTCATCGGAAATGTAACGCCCCTTTCCATTATCACGTGCTTCAATAGATCCAGAATTAGATCAACTAAATCTCTCTCATTTACAGACCAGAACAGAGTTAAAATATATATGGAGGAAGAGAGACCCAGATACTTTCACTTATTCATGCTACTCGTTATTCATGTTATTCAATAGTACTTATAAAACATTCTTTCATATAGACTATTTTCTTTTATCTGCTGATCTAATTTCCAAAGTTAGTAACTTGGTTGAGAGATCCCAAATTTTTGGAGTTCAATGATAAACAGATAGATAATTTTTATCTTTTATTAGAAAGATTTTCTCGCAAAATAAATGTAAAGAGAGTTAATAATGACCATTGTTTTAACATCAGTTCAAGCCTGAAAGGGGAACAGAGTCACGTGACGGACACAAGCTTGTATGTGTTTGCAGTACACAAACTACTGACGATTAAGACAGCTGACTCCTCTTCCTGTCTGTCTCTCTCTCTCTCTCTCCCACACACTCACAGTCAGAATTACTTACACTCCTAGTTTCATGAAACAGTAATCCATAAAATGCGTTTCTGTTCTGTTGTAAGTAATCTACTTTCAGAAGGCCAAATAAAGTGCTTTTGCTTTCTCCTAGACACACACAGCATCTCCCTGACATGACTGCTTCAACACTAACTGGGTTACTGAAAACACGTGGATGTGGCAGTCTCAACTTTGATATAGAATATCTCTTTGGTTTTGAAACTTTAGTCTTTGCAACTACAGGGATCTTATCTATGCAGAATCAGCTTGTATCACTCCAAAGAGAAAGGAAAAACTTGAAATTGCATCATATGACCCCTTTAAAACCACTGATTGAACTTACTCTTTTTTTTTTGGGACTTTTTGTATTCACAGAAGGGTGGCACCAAAATCAAAAGTGCATTATGTGTATGTTACACATAATGCACAAGTTATGTTCTTGATTTCTTGCATCTAAACTCTTAAACAAGTCTTTATAATGAGCAGATATTAATTAACATTTGTAGAAATGTTAAAGAAAATATTGCACATTTGCCAAATTTACAATTGTAATTGTACAATTGTTCAATTGTAGACAATCACATGCTATAAATTTTGGATAAAGATTTCATAAAAATATTTGTATAAAATAAAAAATGTGTGACTATAGTGGTATAATACAATACAATATTTTCAATATAAATAAATATCCATTTTATTTTATATTTACAATTAATTGCTTGTAATTATACATTATAATTTTTGCCATTTTATAGCACATATTTCGTGCCATAAACATATTAGCAATCAAAAGATCATACAGAAATGTATAATGTTACAAACTAAAAATTTGATTTCAAATAAATACTGTTCTTTTGAACTATTTATCAAATAATCCTTAAAGTATCACAGACAGTTTCCAGAAAAATATTAAAGTTCTATAATATGAAACTGTTTTCAGCATTGATAATAATAATACATGTTTATTGAGCAGCAAATCAGCATATTAGAATGATTTCTGAAGGATCATGTGACACTGAAGACTGATGATGTATTTTTAAATGTATTCAAATAGAAAACACTTATTGTGAAATATTACAACAATTTAAAATATTAAAGTCTTTTTGATCAAATAAATACAACCTTGGTGAGCAAAAGTAAGTTATAAAAAAATAAAAAAAATACACACGGATCCCAAACTTCTAAATAGTAATGTACACACACACACACACAGTATTATGTATAAAAAAATAAATAAAAAAAAAATTAAGAGTGTTTTTGCTCTTACTCTACATTATTTCCAAGATGCAATGCATCCATCCTACCTCATATGATTTAGTGATCTTGATAAACATGTCCTCTGCCCCTGGACTTTTATTTTTGTCTGGATGCCTAAGGATAATTGTGAGAGAGTTACACAAAGTTACACAATTACACTGTATTAAAGAAAAGCAGGTTCCCTACTTATTTTCCATTTCAAAATTCCATTTCCAAACATCTCAGTAGATTTTCAGACCATATTTAACATAAATGGTTCATAGAGCATTATTTTTAGCTTTATATTTACAGTCCAGCCATCAGTAAATATTTGTATTCTCTCGTTTTTCCTCATTGATTTCAAAAATACAGAACCCCCGAAATACTTTTACATTAACACAACAAACTTTTTTTCTGCCAAAGAATGTTTTTGCATGCTTATGCATTACAATTTCTAGTTTTATATAACCCATTTCCTTTGTTTATCACTGCCATCTTACTATGAATAAAACGAAAGCATGGATGCACATGAATTAACAGAGATACACTAGCTCAGAATTTAGCTTTTCTTATGGTATCTCTAATATCGAGACCCGCTGTCCAATTTAACTCATCCTCTGTGGTGGAGGAGAATCCATGACACAAATAGTCTGATGGCATATAATCAGCCAAGTTCAAGGGTCTAAAAAAATAAGACTGGTACTATAAACAAGTGTTCAAAATTAGGCCTTCATTAGGGCAGTATGCCATATTTTAAGGCATTAGGTCTCTTTAAAGCATAGTCTGTGGCCGTCAAGAAACCACTGGGAAATGGGCTGATAGGACATTAGGTGCCAAGTTTAAGGGTTCTTTGTGTGCACAATAAAGTCTGTATAATTTGTATTTTTGTAAAGGTACTTGAGGCTGTAATACAGTTCTTAAATATAGTGAGAAGAAACTAGAAATGCTTATAACCTGAATTATGCATCATGAAAACGTGGACCTTGAAATCATTTAGTGTATTTGACGATCACTGAAGAATCACTTAACAGCTGCCATGAGAGCACACTTCTTATATGACAAATGTATTTTCAATGAATTCTTAATTTGTTATATTATGAATAACTAAATGGGGCAGAAATCTGGAAACACTATAATTTTTTTCATTTTTTTCATACTTTGCGAGACCCCGCAGGAACCCTGCTCACCATTCTCTCACGAGCTTCTTGTAGACTTTCTTGATTTCGTCCTGGCTGGCATGTTTGGACACTCCGAGAACTTTGTAGGGATCAAACTCAGGCGCAGATGCCAGTGAATCTCCAAACAGAGCCAGGAGAAGAATGGCCCAGACACAGCAGGTCACAAACATACTCCAGCCTCCCATCTTGAGGTATATGAACCGACAGGCTACACAAACAGAGGAGACTCGGGCTAGTCACACACTTTAAACCACTACAAATTCCTCAGGATAGGTCTACTTCTTTATCAACAAACAAAGAAACATACAGTTCACTGACTCCAATAGCGGGGCATGTTGTCACACTATATGGGGTAAGTTGTCACAATAGAACATAATATTAAACGGCCTATAATAGGCTTCCCGACTAAATAAAAAAATAAAACAATTCGAAAACATGACATATACGCAAACATGTAAAAGGTAACAATAATATCAAACCACAGTCACAGTGATCAGTGACTGCAATTTAATCTGAATCGTCTCTATGGGAACCAGCACACCGAAGCGATCAAGAAAGTAAATAAGCATCAGATCAGCTCAAGGTGTGATCATTTGATCAGTGCAGTCAAAATGCATAAGACAGCGATTATTTACAGCAGATCAAAGCACTGTCAGCGTCTGATAACACAGATATGCCGAGAAAACATTGCCCCATTTAATGATTTCCACATCAGTGCGCAGAAGCGCGAGCTGCACGCCCTACAGAGGATGACTCTTTCATGCAAACGCCTCATTAAACACATTAATCCACAATGACTGTAATACCTAGGCACGACTCTTGCTGTAATCGTATGTATCTTCAATTTAGCAACAATCCATGTTTTCCCGATGGCAATGGGTGGATCGCTTCCCCGGCCTTCCCAGTCCAGGACTTCCGGAAGAGAGGGATTGTGGGTAAACACTTTCTAAGACAAAAGTCCGACGGATTTGATCCAAAATCCAAAATCTTCAACAAATCTTATTTTATTATTGAATTACATATATTAGGGCTGTAAATCGATTACAATTTTAAATCTAATTTATCTAAATTCATTACAGGGTGTTGCAATACATTTTTAAATATAATTTTAATTAATTGTCAAATTAATTTTGATATGAAAATACCACACAAAAGACATGTTAAAAATTTAGGCTACAATGGTCTAACAAAGTATGGAGGATAAAAGAAGATAATTTGAGAAACATCGCAGTATTTTTGTTCATGCATTGAAAGTCACAGCTTAGTTACCAACAGTAGGCTATTCAAAATACCTTCTTTTATGTTGTGTAATAGAAAGTGAGTCATTCAGGTTTAAAACAACACAAGGGTTAGTAAATGATGACAGAATTTATTAATTTATTTTTGTTGAACTATCCCTTTATTAATTAATTAATTAATTAATTAATTAATTCATTAATAAAGGGAATTTTCACAGATCAAAACTACCAGAAGGTGTTTATGAGTCGATTCGTTCACACAGCTGATTCATTCAGGTGCCTTGTCCAAATACCCACACTTCTGGTCTTTGCACTTGACCACTTGATAACTTATATGAGGTATGTCCTGTATTTGGCCCAAGTGTTCATGTGTGGATGAAGACATACCCTCATACATAGTCTCAATGTTAAAGTAAAAAAAGTTAAAAAACAAATGGATGTTTATAAAAGTTCACATTGCTCTTGCAGATGAAATATAACACGGATAACAATAAATAAATATATTTTACTAGGTTTGGTCATTCGAAGATATCCAGGCACCTTGTATGTTTAGAGGGGTCTGTGATCATTTGTTAATCTAATGAATAATTGATTTGTTAAATCAAATGAAAAATGGCGTATCTGATTTGTCCAAATGCTACATCAATGTAAATTTAGTGCTAACATATGTATGGTATTGTTTTCTGAAGTAATCACTACTTTTCAATAACATAACAAATGTATCTTTTTATAATATATATATAGAGCAATGAGGTCGGTAACAGGCAACGCAAGCAAAAATAAGGGTTGCAACGATGCCTGAAACAGCTTGAGCAGAGAGGCCTGTTTTTTTTATTTTAATTTTTTTTTTTTTACTTTCTTTAGTTTTGTTTTCTCTGCACCAGATTGCTGATGTCCTTTACCCAGCATAGATGTCCATCCATCAATTATGAACATTCAGCTGCAAACATCAGTGCGGATGGGAGAACGGAGCATGTTTTTTTTTTTTTTTTTTTTGGAGCAACAGGGATGGTGCCACCTCTGAGAGTTAGTGCCCTACACAGACTGCATACTCTGCATATAGGGAGCGGCTCAAAGACTGTGAATCTGACTCTCACACCGGAGACCCGAGTTCTAGTTCCGGCTCAGAAACTCCAAGCCTTGGTGGACTCTTGGTGAACTTTATGGTCATCTCTCTTGCTAGGAGTCTCCAGATCCCTTTGAATCCCTCGCTACCCCTCTGACAGTTACTTCTCTGGATGAAAGGCCTCTGGGTCCAGGCAAAGTAACACCTCTTACCTCTCTCCTTTGCCTCTCTGTTTGCCAACACCAGGAGGAGTTGTGTTTTCATCTGATACAGAGTCCACCCCCCCAAGATTACAGTTATAAACATGAGCCGAGTCTAAAAGGCAAAGGGGGAGGTGTTGCTTCAATTTATAACAACGTTTTCAGGATTGCTCAGAGGGCAGGCTTCAAGTATAACTCGTTTGAAGTAATGGTGCTTCATATAACATTATCCAGAGAAACAAATGTTAATGATAAATCCCCTGTGATGTTTGTACTGGCTACTATATACAGGCCACCAGGGCACCATACAGATTTTATTAAAGAGTTTGGTGATTTTACATCTGAGTTAGTTCTGGCTGAAGATAAAGTTTTAATAGTTGGGGATTTTAATATCCATGTTGATAATGAAAAAGATGCATTGGGATCAGCATTTATAGACATTTTGAACTCTATTGTGGTTAGACAACATGCACCCTAAAGAGAGCAGACCGAAAAATGGAGCGCAGCTGGAGGAAAACAAAACTAGAGGTATTTCGTATTGCTTGGCGGGAAAGTAACCTATTCTACAGAAAAGCATTAAAAACTGCTAGATCTTTTAGAAGAAAACAAACATAACACCAGGTATTTATTCAATACAGTGGCCAAATTAACGAAAAATAAAGCCTCAACAATTGTTGACATTTCTCAACATCACAACAGTAATGACTTTATGAACTACTTTACTTCTAAAATCTATACTATTAGAGATAAAATTGTAACCATTCAGCCATCAGCTACAGTATCGCATCAGACAGTGCACTAAAGATTCCCTGAGGAACAGTTCCACTCATTCTCTACTACAGGAGAGGAAGAATTGTATAAACTTGTTAAATCATCTAAACCAACAACATGTATGTTAGACCCTATTGAGAGCGAGGAGTCACATGCCGATTTGGGTTGATTTGGGAGGGGTCTGAGCCGGTCGGCCCTGATGGCAGGATACGCTATCGGTTGCCAGGGGCAATGCCTTCAGAACTTCACAGAGGCGTGACTAAACATTTCAGGGATCTTAAATTTTTGCGCATTTATTTTGTCGGCGGAACAGATCGAGACGGATCTACGAATACGAGAAAGAAAAGGAAGAAAGTAAAGCAATGCAAAACCATAAGGCGAAAGAAAGGGGACCTTACAGGAACAAGCTCACACCAAGTGCAAAACATCTGTGTTTGGAGAAGCTCTCAGGCATCCAAAATATCGACCAATACAAGCTCCCTGCAGCGGCACAGAGACCTGAACCATTTACATCCATGCAGACATATGGACATTGGGAATTATATTGTTTACGATGTAAGTCACCTTGCATTCACACTGTTAATGGCTTTAATCTAACCAGGACATTTACATCTTGCAATCACACATTTAACTACCCTAGCTAACCCAGAACTGGTTTGTCCACTTTGCAGCCCCCAACATGTGTGTGTCAAGTATGTGTCATTGGGTTAAAATCAAATTATAACTAAACATACACAGCTTTAGCCTACATCAAAAAATGTTGGAAACGTTTGTATACATTGAACATCTTGTTACAATCTAATGTTTACGAAACAGTCGCAGTTAATTACTTTGTCATTTTGGTCAAGAAGTGCATTCTAAATGCAATGTAATTACAATACACTAAAACGCATGTGAATAAACTTACTTTGGCCAGTACAGCACTGTTTTCATCACCTGCTGTAGATGGACCCAGCCACAGCAGAAAGCCTCGTAACTTTCCAAAGACTTATGGCTTTTAAACTCCTACATTGTGTAGTAACTTAAACCAAAAACCATATAATTCCCAATGTCCATATGTGTGCATGGAGGTAAATGGTCCAGGTCTCTGAGCTGCTGCAGGGAGCCCGTATGGGTCGATATTTTGCATGCTAGAGAGCTTCTCCAAATACCGCTGTTTTGCGCTTGGTGTAACCTACTGTATTCCATTGTTCCTAAGTTTTCCATATGTATTGTGTGAGGTTCTGGAGCTGTTTTTAATGCAGCAGTAACTTCCAGGCATGGTAAAACAGTGCAGAATTGTGAGAACCTCCTCTACTACCGAGTTAACAACACATTTAAACAATCCTATTTTGCCGCCGGTATCCTGCCAACATGGCGAAGACTGTGATATCGAGGGAGGGGCTTTGTGTTATGATGACAACTCCTCATTCTCAATATACCATCTAAGCTCCCAAAAGAGGTGCTTCCAGAAGTCATAGATCCTCTTCTAACTATTATTAATTCCTCATTGTCATTAGGATATGTCCCCAAAACCTTCAAACTGGCTGTTATTAAGCCTCTCATCAAAAAAACACAACTTGACCCCAAATAACTAGTTAATTATAGACCAATCTCGAATCTCCCTTTTTTTGTCCTAGATACTAGAAAAGGTGGTATCTTCACAATTTTATTCCTTCTTAGAGAAAAATGGTATATGTGAGGATTTCCAGTCAGGATTTAGACCGTATCATAGTACTGAGACTGCTCTCCTTAGAGTTACAAATGACCTGCTCTTATCATCTGATCGTGGTTGTATCTCTCTATTAGTTCTATTGGATCTTAGTGCTGCGTTTGACACAATTGACCACAACATTCTTTTGCATAGACTTGAACACTTTGTTTGCATTAATGGAAGTGCATTAGCATGGTTTAAATCGTACTTATATGACCGCTATCAATTAGTAGAAGTGAATGAAGAGGTATCATTTCGATCACAAGTGCAGTATGGAGTACCTCAAAGCTCAGTACTAGGGCTGCTACTCCTCATACTCTATATGTTACCCATGGGAGATATCATAAGGAAACATGGTGTTAGGTTTCACTGTTATGCTGATGATACTCAGCCCTATATTTCTTTGTGGCCCGGTGAAACACACCAATTTGAAAAACTAATGGAATGCATAGTCGATATAAAAAACTGGATGACAAGTAACTTTTTACTGTTAAATTCTGAAAAAAAAAACAGAGGTGTTAATTATAGGACCTAAAAACTCTGCATGTAATAACCTAGAACACTGTCTAAAACTTGATGGCTGCGCTGTCAATTCTTTGTCATCAGTTAGGAACCTGGGTGTGTTATTTGATCGCAATCTTTCCTTAGAAAGCCACGTTTCTAGCATTTGTAAAACTGCATTTTCCATCTAAAAAATAAATCTAAATTATGGCCTATGCTCTCAATGTCTCAATGCCGCCAGCCAAGTGCCACGGCACAAGGTGGCCGCCAGTCCAGCCCCTCTGCACAAGGTGGCCGCTAGCCCAGCGCCACTGCTCTAGAGTCGCGTCAGGTCCCCGTGGACTCTCTAGAGTCGTGTCAGGTCCCCGTTGATTTCCCAGAGTCAGGTCAAGTCACCTTTAACACCCATGAGTCAAGCACAACCACAGTTAGACATCATGAGTCAAGTCAAGTTACTCTTGATCTCTGTGAACAGGGTCAAGTCACGGTTGGTCTTTATGTGCCCAGTCAAGTCACTACCATTCTTCCAGAGCCTGGTTGAGCCTGGTCACGTCTCAGCTGAACTTCCAGAGCCTCATCACATCCTGTCTGTTGTACCCAGCAATGCTCTTTCAGCCGGTTTTATTGCTGTCAAGAAGACTGTTATGGCTGTGGAACCTCCAGAGATGGCAGCAACTGCTGCAGAACCTGCGGAGGCCATCCACCCTCTCGTCATGGATATGGAGGCCACCTATGAACTCACCGCCTGCCCTGTCATGGCCATGGAGGCCATCTACCATCTCATCATGGCCATGGAGGCCACCCTTAACCTGTTCATGTTCTCTGTTTCAGTCTTACCTGACCAGACTTGCTCTCCTGTGCCATCGACCCCACTGTGGTGGTCCTCTGCTCCACCCTGGTGGGATTCTGTCTTGTCGGCACAGCTGTGTCGGTCCTCTGCAGTGCCCTGGTGGGTTTCTGTCTTGTCTGCTCAGCTGTGGTGGTCCTCTGCTCCGCCTTGGTGGGCTTCTCTCTCATCTGCTCGGCTGTGGTGGTCCACTGCTCTGCCCTGGTGGGCTTCTGTCTTGTCTGCCCGGCTGTGGTGGTCCTCTGCGCCGCCCTGGTGGGCTTCTGTCTCATTCGCATGGCTGTGGTGGTCTTCTGCGCCGCCCTGGTGGGCTTCTGTCCGGTCTGCACGGCTGTGGTGGTCCTCTGCACTGCCCTGGTGGGCTTCTGTCTGGTCTGCACGGCTGTGGTGGTCCTCTGCGCTGCCCTGGTGGGCTTCTGTCTCATCTGCACGGCTGTGGTGGTCCACTGTGGTGCTCCAGTGGGCTCCAGTTCCACCTGCTCCACCCTGGATTCCGGCTCTGTCGGCACTTGCTGTCCCTGTTCCCCTCTATAGACCTGGCCCTCTGTCCCTACCCTTGATCATCCATCAGTCTACCTCCCTCCTGGTCTCTGTTTTGTTTTGTTGGTTTTTTCCTGTCCCCGTTACCGTCTATGGACCTGGCCCTCCGTCCCTCCACCTGGTCATCCACCAGTCCACTTCCCTCCTGGTCTCTTTGGTTTGTTTTTTGTGTTTTCTGAGAAGCATCTGGCACCTGCTCCTTGGGGGTCTGGTCTGTGTATCCCTGGGTGTCCACTAGTGGTCTCACTTCCCCATAAAGTCACCCCACAGCAGGTACTACATTTCCCACAAGCCTTTGTCTGATTCATCACTGTTAATTGCACACCTGTTAATTGCACTCAGCTGTTTCCACTTGCATTGTTTTCACCTGCCCATATATATCCTGTTTGTTTCTATTAGTTTCATGGAGTTCTTGGTTTATGTCACCCTGCTTTTCGTGTTCCCTAGTGTTCGTCATGTTTTTTTGTTTTGGATAGATGACCTCTTGCCTGACTGAATTACCATTATTTGGATTCTCCTAATAAAACACTGCAACTGGATCTCTCCTTTTGTGTGTACGTTCGTGACAAAATTCTACCATAATGTCTTATCTAAACCCAAATGCTAACCTAACCACTGTTTAATATAAATGTATTTATTTCACTTACTGCAGTCCTTCTAAAGTTTTGTTGTTAGTCCATGAGACTTTTGCCTGTTTTCCCCTTTCAGACAATAAGATCTCCTTTGAGCTCACCATCAATCTGATACCAAACTTCTTGTGAACAAGCTCCCAAAATAAGTGTGCATCTTGCTCCCTGGAATGACTTTATCTCTAATTATCTGGCCATTCACTACAATGCCTGAATATGATTAAAAAATTAGAAGAAAGAGTATAAACCTAGTCACAATTACACGCATCTAAACTTTGTTTCTTGTTTTTTGACAGAATGAATCACCTGTAGGTGGGTCTCTAATCAGGTTGAAGATGGTACCAGGTTTGTGATCAATGCTGAAGCACAGAGCGTCCTTCTGATTTGAAAGCTCAATGATGAAGTGTGGATATCCATCAACTCCAAGGCAACAAGAGGCAAACATAAGAGTGACACAAGATATTTTTCTCTAGACTGTAATAGTTATTTTTTTAAAATTATTCAAATTACAAATAATGACTTTTCTTCTAACAAAAATAGGAGGAGAGTACATTTTAGGGTTTTAGTCCTTGGCCTAGTTGAGCACTGCCAGCTATTTGAGGTGGATCATAGCGGGCATATCTTAAAGTAGTTGTGAGCCATATAGAGTGTTCATTCCACAAATTTTGTAACACAAGTAAGATAGGACACATCTTAATGTTCACAATGATGATGTACCAGTCCAATTCCTCTTACCGGGTTCTGTTGTGTTCTCTCCAAGCGGCAACCTCCTGCTCTCTCTCATGAAGCCAACAAGGAAGTGACTAAAACT
Source organism: Carassius gibelio (assembly GCF_023724105.1). Lineage (NCBI taxonomy): Eukaryota > Metazoa > Chordata > Actinopteri > Cypriniformes > Cyprinidae > Carassius > Carassius gibelio. The sequence continues at coordinate 6,694,363 of NC_068406.1, forward strand.
GTAATTCATCGACTGCCCGCTAGATGCTGGCTCCAAAAGGGAGTCAATCCCATAGACTACATGTTAAAATGCCCAACTTAACAGCAGAAAAAAAAACTTTTACAGCCTGGTCCAAATTTTTTCAATGATCCAGGTAGTAACGGTGACATGCTTCTAAGATGGTGGCGGCCTGCTCCGTCCAGTTTAAACTTCAAAAGTGCACTTCAGAAAACTACGAGTAACATCACGGGCACTACGTCCATGATTTTATACAGTCTATGGTCCTTTAGCTGACCTGTGAATCACTGTAAATCAAACTGTGTTTATGTTTCACATTAGCCCCTCTTCAGTTAGTCACATTTTTGGGCCATCAGGATAATAATAAAATTTAAGACCAAAGAAATCATAATCTGAATATTGCTTTTTCCATTGAATTATATTGCTGGATTTGCAGTTCAGCTTCAAGGAGTTGGAAGTGTATAGTTTTTTTTTTTAATCAGCCTTCAAGAAAACAAAGATACTGTAGGTTTACAAGGTGCTAGGCTGGTACAATTAATAGATTCTAGAAAGAACTAGTTCTGGTTTTGTTGGTGAGATGTGCAAAGGATAATTTGATAATTAGTGTGTCATCAAATTTTGATTTACCAACCTGTGAGCTGCATATAAAGTTTAGAACACCTCCATTGTATGAATTAGAAAAAAAGGCTTGGCTAGGAAATGGAGCACCATCTGTGGTCTGTGATGAAATGATCATAAAGTATGTGCCACTGCCCAGTGTGGGCAATGTTGATGACATGCTGAAAGAGGCAGTCCTTTGCTGTTGCAGACTTTACTTCCTCCAGTGTCATGGCTTTAGGGACTGTGTTAGTGGCGATAAAGTTTACATGCATTTCTGTGTCAACATCATGCGTGATGGAGGACTTGTGCAGTTGTTGTGGGTGGCGAGACATATAGTCAGCCGGACTTGTCTTCCCTGCTTTGTAGATTACCTTATACTTGTAAGGCTGGAATCTGAGAGCCCATCTCTCAATTCATGCTGGCGGTTTTGATTTAAGATTGTTAAAAATTAGCTCTAAAGGTTTGTGGTCTGTGATCATGTTAAATTCAGCACCATAAAGATACAGATGGAAGTATTAACAGCTCCAGATGATGGCAAGAGTCTCTCTTTACGTCTGAGAGTACCTCTGTTCAACTGGGGTCAATGCCCTGCTTGAATAAGCAACAATATTTGTGTGATTAGTGGTTTTGTCTCTCTGTGCCAAGATATCGCCAAGGCCAACAGGACTGGCATTCACAATGACAGTGGTTTCTCTTTCAGGATAGAAGTAGCTCATCACAGGGACTTTGACCAGTCTTTCTTTCAGGGTTGTCAGTGCGTCTGCTTGCTTTTTACTCCACAGCCATGCAGAGTCCTTCTTTGGGAGGTTGTGTGAGTGAAGAGTAGTCAGGAATGAATCTTAAACTATAATTGGACATTCCTAGGAGGCTTCTTACCTCACTCTGGGTTTGTGGGGGTGGCATACATGTTATTGCCTCAATTTTTTGGGGGGGTCAGGTGCGATGCCACGATTAGTGAATACATATCCAAAAAACTCCAGGGATGTTTTGTGAAATTCACATTTGTCCTTGTTGATTGTCAGGTTGTTTTCATGCAATCATTGAAAAACTGCTTCAAGAGATCTGTTGTGGCTATTTGCTGTGGCGCCATACACCAGAATGTCATCACTGAAATTTCTAACTCCAGGGATTCCCTGCAGGACCTGTTAAATGGTATTTTGAAAATCTTCAGCTGCAGATGAGATGCCAAATATGAGCCTTGTATATCTCCTCAGTCCAACATGGGTTGAAAATGTTGTGATATATCTGGACTCAGGTGCTAGTTCAAGGTGGTGATAGCCTGAGTTAAGGTCCAGTTTAGAGAACATCACTGCTCCATTGAGATTGTGGATGATGTCATCAACCGTTGGTGAAATGTGTCTCTCTCTTCGTACAGCTTGGTTTGGCAAGCGCATGTCAACACAGATACGTATTTTCTCTTAATTTTTAGGCTTGGGCATTGCTACGATAGATGACCTGAAGTTATGAATGTTACTGAAAGAGCTTTCTTTTTGTTTGATAATCTCGAAGGAGAGGCTCGAGACGAAATTAAATATCGACCAATCATGGATAAAGATGACCCAACAAAAATTATTTTAGCACTTCGCGAGTTATATGGTTGTGCAGTATCTTATGTTGCACTTCAAGAGGCTTTTTACTCGCGGCGACAATTGGAGGGAGAAACGTTACAAGAATTCTCCCTAGTATTGTTGGGTCTGTTCGAGAAACTTAAACGCTGGGAATTAAAACAGCTAGTACTGCGTCAGCCTGCTGCAACACTTTTGGAGGTGCGAGGGGAAGCTATTCGCTAGGAACTAGAGGGGATGCCAGGTGGTGCCAGGGGCCGGAGCCAATCTGCACCTTTGGTGCACGGGAATCAATGTGGGGTTCAAGGCGATATGGGGATAAACTCCGAACATGGGAGGCGTTCATCAGAATTAGGTGAATTACGGGAAATGTTGCATCAACAACAAAAGCAAATTGATCAACTTACTCAGATTGTAGCCTGTAGCCATAGCCCCCAGTTTCGCGGTCATTCGTCAAGGTTCGCGTCCGTGATTTGCCGGCAGTGCCAGCAGCCCGGTCATTTTGCTCGAGAGTATAATCGGCAACATCACTCTCCTGGCCCTGCAGCTCATCCTCATGTTGATTCGTTACCCTGCGATGCTAGGCCTGGCTTCTCCAACCAGTCAGAAAACTAGGTTATGAATGGCTCTCGTGCATTATTTGATGGTGTCTCCACGTCTCGTTTAGTCTCCTCTTGCCCACACTTTGTTGTCACGATTGGGGGTGTCTCAGTGCCCTGCTTCATAGATACTGGTTCCATGGTATCGACCATTATAGAGAGCTGTTTTAGGTCGTGGTTTGAACTGTGGGGCCAGGATCGGTTGCAATCATGCCACTGGTTGCGACTTAGAGCCGCCAATGGATTAGAAATTCCTTATATTGGGTACATAGAGCTAGATGTTGGACTGTGTGGTCGTACTGTACCTGGGTGTGGAATATTGGGGGTTCGTGACCCCCCAGGCGCTAATCCGAGTACCCCTGGTATTCTAGGAATGAATGTTCTTAGTCATTGCTATAGCGAGCTCTTCGGACAACACGGAGCAGCCTTATTTGATTTACCATTAATAACGCAGGATGCGGAATTATCCCAGGCCTTTCAAGCCTGCCAAAGAGTGGATGCCATTCTTACATGCGGAGGTAACACCAAAATCCGTGGGCGTCGGGGGTGTCGTATTCCAGGCGGCACTCTGAAATTTGTAACTGCTACATGTTCGTCAGTGTTTAGTGGTAAGACAGTATTATTTGAGCCTCTTGAGACCAGGTTACCTGTGGGCTTATTAGCTTCTCTGTCTTTAGTACGTGTGAGCGATCATACAGTCTTAGTACCTGTGGTTAACGTTGGTATACTCGATGCGGTTTTATATCCTACAACGATCCTAGGGAAGCTGCAGGAAGTGTATTTTGTGGATCCTCCTGTGGGGCTGACTGAGGTCTCAACAGCGGCTGCTAGGACAGCAACCTGTGATGGGATTGTTGTGTCGGGGGCAGAGTGTGTCGAAAAGGTAGAATTGCAAGGGTTGTCGGATGAAGAGCAGGATCAGGTAAGGGCTCTCCTTTGGGATTTCCAGGGCGTGTTTTCCACTGGCGAGGGAGATATCGGCTGCACTAACCTGTTGTCTCATGAAATCCCTTTATTAGATGAGACTCCAGTCCGACAACGCTACAGACGAATCCCTCCGTACGAATATGAGCTGGTTAAGACTCATATTAGTCAGCTTTTAGATGCTCAAGTGATCCAGGAGAGTTGCAGTCCATATGCTTCCCCGGTAGTATTGGTAAGGAAGAAGGACGGTAGCCTGCGCTTATGCGTAGACTACCGTCAACTAAATTCTAAAACTCGTAGAGACTCGTTCCTGTTGCTGCGAATCGAGGAAACATTGGATTCTTTAACAGGGGCCCGCTGGTTCACTACATTAGATCTGGCCAGCAGGTATAATCAAGTCCCTGTTGCTGAAGCTGACCGTTATAAAACTGCCTTTTGCACGCCCTTTGGGTTATACGAATGGAATCGTATGCCCTTTGGCCTGTGCAATGCACCCGGTACCTTCCAGCGCTTGATGGAGCGGCTCTTTGGCGACCAGTCTGCACCAGTCTGTCTTATTGTATCTTGACGACATTATTGTGTACTCCTCATCCGTGCAACATCATCTGCAGAGGTTGAGGATGGTGCTGGGTCACCTACGAGCCGCTGGCCTCAAAGTTAAGTTGGAAAAGTGTGCATTTTTCCGGGAAAAGGTGCAGTACTTGGGACACGTAATATCGTCCCAGGGGGTAGCTACAGACCCAGGAAAGGTTGAGGCCAGAGCACGGTGGCCCTGCCCGAAGACTGTATCAGAGCTGCGGACCTTTAAGGGTTTCGTTAGTTACTACAGGCGATTTGTGGAGGGGTTCGCTCAAGAACAGTGCGAGCGAGCATTTCAGACTTTGAAACAGAAACTCACTACCACGCTGGTCCTTGCCTATGTGGATTTTACACTTCCGTTTATCTTAGAGATTGACGCCAGTTATGTAGGGTTGGGGGCAGTGCTTTCCCAAGAGGTTGACGGCAAGGTGAGACCAGTGGCGTACGCTAGCCGAAGTCTTTGGCCAGCGGAGCGTAATACTGCCACATACAGTTCCATGCGACTTGAGTTTCTAGCCTTAAAATGGGCTATGGCAGAAAAATTTTGTGAATACCTGTTGGGTCACCGATGTATTGTCCGTACCGACAATAATCCGTTGAGTCATCTGGCCACTGCAAAATTGGGTGCCAAAGAAAAGCGATGGGCAGCCAAGTTAGCGGCTTCCGATTTTGTAGTGCAGTATCGATCATGTTGGCCTAACCAGAATGCGGACACGCTATCGCGTTTACCTTCTGGGAAACAGCCCGCGGGGGACAATAGCCAGTTGGGTATGGTAGTTCCCGAGCTGCTGAGGCATGTGGCGGTGCTAGATCCAATGGCACCCACCGCGGTGAGAGCAGTGCAGGCTATGCCAGGTCGATCCGGGACAGAATTGGTTATTGGCATAGCCCTTAGGTATTGGCATCAAGGGCGAGGCCCAGGGCCTCATGAGAGACGATCCTTACCTAATCTGGTGTTAATATTACTTCGGCAGTGGGACTGTTTAGAGGAACAGGAAGGTCTGGTATATCGAAGGGTCCATCGTCCAGATGGTGGCGAAGAGGTGCTTCAGCTGGTGCTGCCTGCTGTGTTACAATCTGAGGTACTGACCCAATTACATCAGGGCCATGGGCATCAAGGCATCGAACGCACCCTGGAGTTAGTGCGACAACAATGCTACTGGCAAGGGATATCGGCTGATGTAGCCCAGTGGGTGCAGCAGTGCGAGCGTTGTCAATAGGCCAAGGGGCCTGCACCAGTTGCTCGGAGCTATATGGCACACTTATTGGCTTCTCGTCCGAATGAAATCGTGGCCCTTGACTTTACAGTCTTGGAACCCTCTCATTCTGGGCAGGAAAATGTGCTCGTGATGACAGACGTGTTTAGTAAGTTCACAGTGGCAGTCCCTACTTGGGATCAGCAGGCAGAGACCGTGGCTCGTGTCTTGGTGGGTGAGTGGTTCTATAAGTTCGGTGTTCCAGGCCTAATCCATTTGGATCAGGGGCGAAATTTTGAGTCCCGTCTTATTCAGCAGCTGTGTAACCTCCACCAGGTGGGCAAGTCTCGTACTACATCATACCATCCAGCCGGGAATGGCCAGTGCGAACGGTTCAACCATACTCTGCACAACTTGTTGCGGACTTTGCCCACCGGGAGAAAGAAGGTCATCTTGTTTGCCCCAGGTGCTGTTTTGCTACAACACCACTCCCCACCAAGCCACTGGAGAAGCCCCCTACTATCTGAAGTTTTGGCAGGAGCCTAGATTGCCGGTGGATTTCCTGCTGGGTCGGGTGCAGGAGCCGGTGGCGGGTAGGGTTCATCATTGGGTGGATGAGCATCAGTCCAGGCTTCAAGTGGCTTTTGATGGCACCCGTGAGTGGCTGCAAGCGGCAGCCCAATATCGTAAGGCCAAGCATAACCAGCAGGTAAGGGAACAGCCACTATTTAAGGGTCAAATAGTCTATCTGCGTGACCATGGGTTTGTGGGACGTCATAAGATCCAGGACCTTTGGAGCTCAACGGTATATAGGGTAGTCCAGACTCCACGAGACGGCGGGTCAGTGTACACCGTGGCACTGGTGCAGGACCTTGAGAAGGTTCGCCACGTTCATCGTGCGTCCTTGAAACCTCGTAATCAGAACAATACAGCAGGTACTGAGTCCTTAGTAGGGCATGTCGAGCCATCGTCACCCCCAGAGATAGAGGACAAATTGGAGGACGGGGATTTAGTCCGTGTGGTGGTAGAGTCCCGTCGGTTGCTCAAGGGGGTGTAGAGGTGGGTAGAGCTCTAATAGAGGCCAGGGGTAGTATAGCTCCGGGGGCGGAGGAATCCACTAGTTGGCCTATAGTGGGAATACATGGAGATGGCGTTAGCCCTCGGCTACAGTTAGAACCCATAGCTTCGGGACCACCCACTCTGTAAGCGGGTGCCCCAAGAAGAACGGGCCGTGTTGGGGCAGGTCAGCACTCCAATCGGTACCACTTGCCGCGAGCAGTAGGAATCGAAGTCCATCAGATTTCTGCCAGCTCTAGTTTGGGCCCGGCCTGATTCAGACCATGGGAGCGGTAGTGCTTTTCATCATCGGGACTACGATGACTAATGGTGATGTAATTAGCCATTATAGGGCTAATTCCCAAATATGGCATCTCGCGAGTATAAAAAAGAGGTGTGACAGACATCTAGGCAAGCATCGTCATTCCAGGGTGCTGGTCTAGGTTCAGGAGGTGCCGTGCTACCTTCTTTAACCCTGTGCGGCGCTGAACGATTCCTGGCAGATCGGGTGTTGTTTCACTCCCCAGTCGCTGCGTTCGCCGTCCCTTCCATCTTTTGTTCGAACTATGCAGTTTCTGTGAACTTGTATGCGAATTCTAATTGACAGGTGACGGTCTCCATCCGGTGGAGGACGACATCTGAGCTGACCAACATACGCGCTGAGCTTACAGCCTGTTAGGATACATCCAAATTGGGGCTGCGACAGTGTTCCTCGACGGGTGGACTGAGGATGGGGGGAGGGGTAACCTTACAGTGATGAAGGTCTATGGTCTGTGTGTCACCCATATCTTTGTATATTATTAGGAGTGGTTGGTTTTCCTTTTGTTTTGGGGATTTTTTTGTGGTGTTTGTGTTAATTTGATTTTCCGTTTGTGTTGAAGTGATTTCTGTTTGTAATTTTGGATATGTATTTATAAAGACGTATGGGGAATGACTCATTAACGCCCGCTATTGTGCTGATCACGGTCCACGAGCATCAGCTGGTTGGCTGGTATTGCCACTGAGAAAGACAGGCCTGTATGGCCGGGTCTGATTATATGCTTCATTGACAGATTTTTATGTGGAAAGTGTGTTTTTTTTCTGTTTATTGTTATATTGATTGTTCTTATATTTTCCTTTCAGAATCTGGGGTACCCGTGGTTCCTGAAGTCTTCCGGGTGCGGTGGTGGTTTGACTGACAGTTTGCAGTGTCCACAACGGGTGGAGTGTTGTGAGAGAGCACGAGTGGTTGCTGTGTTGATCTAATAGTCAGGACAAATCCCCCAGGTTCTGAAGTGGTAGGCGTGTGTGTGTGTGTGGGTGTGATTGATTTATTTGACTCTACGATTTATTATTACAGATCGTGTTGTATTTTATCAAATGGTGTTTTTTTTTAATAAATTGTTTTGTACTATCATCGTGGTCTGTTATCTGACTCAGCCACTACGTGTCTGCGTGCTTTGTATACCTGAACAATCTGTGGGTTCCCAGACCACTTCCGGGTGGCGTAGACGGATCCAACCTAAAACCTTGAACTGCCACATCTGTATTGCTCTCACCTTTTGTGTTATATTAGGTTTTGTTGTGGTTTTGTGTGTTTTCTGTAGTCTTGTTCTTTGTTTAGTTTGTTGAGACAACAACGTGCAAAATGATTTGATTTGCCGCATGATTTGCATGACAGACCTCTGGCTGGACATGCTGATTGTCCACCAGGATTTGGAAAAGAGCCACCACAATTTCTACATGTTGATTGTTGTTTTCTTTGTACTGTTTTCTGTTGTGGGCTTTTACTTACCATTTTCTTTTAAAGTTTGTCTGTGGTATCGCTGCAACACGTTCAATGTCACTAATTTGTGTGTTATTTTCAATGCAAGCTGCTTGCAATTCTGATGTTTCTAACAGTCTGGCTAGATCCAACAGTTATTTAAATGTCAAGCTGCTGTCTCTTAGTGCTCTTCTCTGTAGTCGTGATGATGAACAGGTAAGTATGATTTGGGATTTTATTTCTCTTTCTGCATTTGAAAATTCACAGGTTGTTGCAAACTTTCTTAACCTGGTGTGAAAAGCATCAATGGTCTCTCATTGTTTTTGCGTAGCTTGTCTGAAAACATAAACTTTATACTCAATATTGTGACTTGGGCTGAAGTATTCTGTGAGAACTTGTACTGCTTTATCATAGTCATCACTGTCACCATTTTCTGGGATCGTTTAAAAAAATGTCCTGCACTTGTTCACCTGCATAATACAGTAACATTGCTCTTTTTCTGGTTTTGTTGGTTACACCAGTGGCTGTCAGGAATGTTTCAAACCTTAGTAGCCATTTTTTTTTCATTTTAATGCGAGAGATCCTTGGTCTGTGTCGATATCAAATCTTGCAAAGTAGGGCAGTTCAGCAGCTGTAGCCATGATTTATCAAAGTTATTGGAAGGCGTTTGGCCTGTTTATGTATATACAAGCATTTGCAAATGGTGTTAATTTTTTTTTTTTTCATTTCTCGTTTTACTCACAGGCAGAGTTCAGATTTGACGATTTTCTCTGTCCTGTGATTTCATGTTTCACTGGATCCTGTTGACTGTCTCAGCAACTTTTAGCGACATCTTCTGCTTATGGTCGTCTTTCCGTTTTGTTTGTGGGTTTATTGAGGTTGTATTGCCAATTAATCACTCGTCGCCATTGTAATAACTTCAGACCAACAACTGTTTGAAGTACAAACGTCTCTCTCTTTTACTGCTTGCTTCTTATTCTCGAACAGTACATGCTTAAACACACGCTACAGCACAGAACACCGGGAAAGTACTTTCTTAAAGGTGAAGTACAACATTACAATGATCATGTGCATCTTGTCAGTAAAGCCGGTTGGGATTTACCGCTTATCACTGAACCGGCTTTATTAACAAGAGGCACATGATCATATAGTTCAACATATTGTCCAGCCGTCGGCAGGGATCCCAAGACCAATACAATAAGTTTGCCTCCTCTATTTTAAAACCCACGACCCGCCACTGTGTGTGTGTGTGTGTGTGTGCACGCACATGTGTTGGCACAGTGGTTAACCAGAAAAATAAAAAATGGCACGTAATGACGAAAAAGTTGTCTACATCGTATTTAAAATGTGTCAGACTTTAATAGACAGTCAAACAAAGGCAGAACACTGTATAACTTCATATTGTCAGGCTAAACAAAGGCAGGACACCGTAACTCAATTTGAGCATTCCAAACAAAGTGAAAAAGTGCTAACTGGTGTTATACAGTGTTCTGCTTTGGTTTCTATGAGGCTTTTTGAAGTTGCGGTTGAGAAGACCCAATATTTTCTCATAAAACCAACTAAACTGACTCAAGATACTTTATCATACACATGATAAACGATGTCTTGAATGTCCCAAAAATAATTTTCAACAAAAATCTTTGCCTTTGCACAGCAGTATAGCTGTCCAATTATTTAAATGGATTTAAATGAATATTATAATTATAATATTCTAATATAATATGAATAATACGTCCCCATAGACAAAATTAATAACTCTAATGACTATATTTACTTAGTTGTCACACCACAGAATTATGTAAAATTAAATCGTGAAGGCAATAAAAAATGTGTCAATGTAATAAGCTCTAGACCAGTGGTCTCAAACTCAATTCCTGGAGGGCCACAGCTCTGCAGAGTTTAGCTGCAACCAGCTCCAAATCACACCTGCTTGGAAGTTTCTAGTAATCCCGAAGACCTTGATTAGCTGGATCAGGTGTGTTTGATTAGGGTTGGAGCAAAACTGTGCAGAGCTGTGGCCCTCCAGGAATTGAGTTTGAGACCAATGCTCTAGACTAATGTTTAAATGGCTGTACTCATGGGCTGTGTGCTGTTCTCACTGTATCTAATGAGAAGCTGTGGTCACTGTAAGCACAGGGAGCCACTGACTGCAAGCTTGTAAAGCTGAGAGAATGATACGCTTCACTGACGACACACAGATCAAGCACTCACTTACATCTGCTCCTTAATTTGGCCAAGAAAATGTTCACTGGATGAGATCTGACATTTGTGAAAGGAGTGTTTCTTATAAACCATTCAGACTTAGTTTCCTTTAAATCATTTGCCACAGTTTAGTCATCATTTTAGTTTGAGTAAGTGGCTAGATTTGTGTTGTCTTCAAAGTATATACATTTTTATTTATGTTAGTTGTGTGTGTGTGTGTGTGTGTGAGTGACTGACTGACTGTCAGGTGTCATGTAAGGTGTCATGTTTATTTGTGCTAAAGTTTATTTTTAATTTTTAATTTCTTATGCTACCTTTAAGGGCTTCGTTAGCTTTCATTATAGTGATCCTCCCTGGAAAAATCTGTGTCAACTGCAGTCATACAAAATGAGCCAAATATATTTTTATTATAAATTGTTGATGAGGATGTAACATTTGGACCAATCAGACACACACAACCTTTTGTTACATTTAACAAATAATATCTAATGCCTCCTTATCTAACCAAAGGGGATCCTTCCCGCAAAATGCACCTATCACCTTAAAATGGACAGATCAGTGCCCGGTTGCATGAAACTCCTTAAGCTAAGAAATCCCTTAGATATAAGGTTAAGGGTACCCTTAGTGAAACTTGGGTTGAAAGAAAAAGACCCTAAGGGTTTCCTTAAGGAACTTAAGGCTGTTATTACGTTTTTCCCCTTAATTATCTAAGTGTTCCCTTAAGTGTTGCTACAAAGTCCTTAGTGACCATTTCACCTTAATTCATTTAAGGGACCAAAACAGCTCCCTTAAGTCAACTTAAACTCAAAATACGATTGCTGATTTAGTGTTAATTGAAGAGGAGGAAATGCCAAGGCGTGTTTTTAATGATCGTAATCCCTTGGAGGCGATGAATGGTTGATGAAAGGCTGAAAAGTATTATTATTATTATTATAACCACTTACGAAAAACAATAATTGCCTTTTCGTTCTCTGTCCAGTTTGGTTTACGTTTTTTTTGTTATGTTTGTTATGTTTGTACTCTCCATAGCAAAAATATATTAATAAAAGTGTGATTTTAGCAAGGGTTTGGCTTTGTGGTTCGTTGTGTTCTGTTTACTGTTAGAGGTAGTAACTATAGCAACCGCGGCGATCTTTGCCGTATGTTGTCAGAAACTACTGTGAAACTCTTAGTATAACACTTAGGTAAGGGTGACAGTTAAGAGGTTTCTTGCAACGCTCTTAATGAAATTCCTTACCTTAGGGATTTTTTCTCCCTCAGGGAAACCCTCACTTAAGGAGTTTCATGCCACCGGGCACAGGCCTCTGGTTCCCTAGCAACCATAGGCACACTAATAACACTAGTTATTAACACTAATAACACAAGTTTACAACGCCCAAGAATGTGGCTAAGGCACTCTTAACTCTAGTCTCTCAAAATCAGACACATAATGCACATAAAAAGGGACTCTTCTCTAATTAATTGATAGAAAATCTTTCTTTGAATTAATTCACATATACTTTAGGGCGTTGTGTATGCTGTTACTTTTCTTGTATTGTGTATTGTATATGTTTTATACATGCTTATGATGGATCACTAGTTAATATAACCTCATCTATATGATGTTTGGAACCTATGAGTTCGTATTTTCATGATCTAAATGAGAGTGTATATTATATGTTGATGCCTATGCAACATATTCGTTTTATACAAATCTTAAAGATTCTTCTCTTGAACCCCCCAATCTAATTTCACATGCAAGACACCATACTAGGAACAAAGAGTTGTAAAACTTCCCTCCAAAATGTACTATTCCTCATTGACTCACTGAAATCCTGAGGGTGTGACATCATCCCCCTAATATAGATCACTGATCACCAGATCAGGGCGGTTCTTCTAGATTCAGGAATTCCAGGAGGAGATGCAGAGCTAAGAGCCTTCAAAACCACGCTAAGCTTGTGCCGGCTTCAGCCTTGACTATTTATTCATCAAGATCCTCTGATTCTAATTGGTCTCATCAATTCACTTGAGCAGAGACCAACTGGAGCCCCAAAGTGCATCATGACTCTTTATCAAACAGGCGAGACTTGCAAGTATAAAACTGAGTCTTATTAAGTGATACATTAAGTATCATATGCACCTTTTACAAAGGTGTATGTGAACTAAGAAATTGATGTTTCCTTCAGGCTGTAGATCTGCTGAATATCAAATTGTACCATAGCTTCATGTCTTTTTTTTCTCATCTCTTTACTGCTTAAAGAGATAGTTCACCTAAAAATCTAAATTATGTCATTAATAACTCACCCTCATCTCGTTCCAAATCTGTGAGACCTCCGTTCATCTTCAGAACACAGTTTAAGATATTTTAGATTTAGTCCGAGAGCTCTCAGTCCCTCCATTGAAGCTGTGTGTACGGTATACTGTCCATGTCCAGAAAGGTAAGAAAAACATCATCAAAGTAGTCCATGTGACATCAGAGGGTCAGTTAGAATTTGTTGAAGCATCGAAAATACATTTTGGGCCAAAAATAGGAAAAACTACGACTTTATTCTGCATTGTCTTCTCTTCCCTGTCTGTTGTGAGAGAGAGTTCAAAACAAACCAGTTTGTCATATCCGGTTCGCGAACGAATCATTCGATGTAACCAGATCTTTTTGAACCAGTTCACCAAATTGAACTGAATCATTTTAAACGGTTCGCGTCTCCAATACGCATTAATCCACAAATGATGAAACTTTTTTTAATGTGTCTGACACTCCCTCTGAATTCAAACAAACAAACCAATATCCCGGAGTAATTCATTTACTCAAACAGTACACAGACTGAACTGCTGTGAAGAGAGAACTGAAGATGAACACCGAGCCGAGCCAGATAACGAAGAAAAGATTGACTCGTTCTCGACTCAAGAACTGTTTCTGTCAGACGTGTCCGATTCGAGAACTGAGGAGCTGATGATACTGCGCATGTGTAATTCAGCGTGAAGCAGAATGACACATAGCGCGTCTGAACAGAACTGATTCTTTTGGTGATTGATTCTGAACTGATTCTCTGCTAATGTTATGAGCCGAGGGCTTGAATCAAGGGCAGTCATCGCCAATGAAGCCATTACGTTGAGCGCAAAAGAACCGGTGAACCATTTTCTTCCACCGGTTTATTGAATCGAACTGTCCGAAAGAACTACTGGTGATCTGAAAACCGATATTTTTAAGTGAAAATAAATTATGGTTATTAATTTTATTTATGATTTTCTAAAATTAATCAAATTTAGGTAGTTAAGTCGTTTGAGTGTATTTGTATGTGGGTGACCCTTTTTTGTTTTAAAGAAGATGTGCTGTCCAAACTTGGAAGCGCTTTTTATTAACTGTAAGCTTTTTATTAACCACAGAAGTTTTCCTCATTTATTGTGTGTGTTTACATTCCTCCTGATGCATGTGTGAACGCCATGCTAGAACTTTTGGCCGATCAGATCACACACACAGAAAAATGTTATCTGGACTCTTACATTATCATTCTTGGAGATTTTAATAAAGCTAATCTCACCCGTAAACTACCTAAATATAGACAACACATCACCTGCCCCACCAGAGACAGCAATATACTGGACCACTGCTACACTATCTTAAAGGATGCGTATTACTCTGTCCACCAAACAGCACTGGAACATCACTGTTTGGTTCATCTTCTTCCAGCCTAAAGGAAGAAACAAAAATCTGCTAAGCCTGTAGTGATAACTGTAGAGGGATGGACTGCTGAAGCAGAGCAAGATTTACAGGCCTGCTTCGAACTTACTGAATGGAGTGTTTTTGAGGCTGCAGCTACTGATCTGGATGAGCTTACTGAGTCTGTGACATCCTATATAAGTTTCTGTGTGGACATGTGTGTTCCCACCAGAACTTATTTAACATTTTACAATGTCAAACCTTGGTTCTGTGCAAAACTAAAACAGCTTCTCCAGGCCAAAGCGGATGCCTACTGGAGTGGGGACAAAGACTTACTGAATCGGGAGATAAGAGTCACAAAGTTAAACTACTCTGAAAAGCTAAAAAAAATAGCTTTCCAGCAAATCCTTCTTCACTGTGGAAAGGGCTGAAAGTCATCACCAGCTAACCCCACACCCACTCCGACCATCTTACAGCACAGCCCATAAATTTTTTTTGCATGTGGGTGCATACTGTGATGCAGTCATTTAAGAGACTGGTGTTGGACCACCTGTAGGACATTACTAGACCCTTGCTGGACCCCCTGCAGCTTGCTTACCTTGCAAACAGGTCTATGGATGATGCAGTCAATGGGCCCTATTTTAACAATCTGAAACGCAAGTGTCAAAGCGGGAAACGCAAGTAACTTTGTGGGCGGGTCTTGGCGCTGTTGCTATTTTCCCGGCGGGATAAATGGCTCTTGCGCCCGGCGCAAATCTAAAATGGGTTGGTCTGAAGTAGCTTCATTATTCATAGGTGTGGTTTGGGCGTAACGTGAAATAAACCAATCAGATCTTCATCCAACATTCCCTTTAAAAGCAGGTGCGCAAGTTCCATTATGGATTGCTATTATTATGGCGTATTTACCAGGCGCACGCCAGGAGCGGTTCACAGCCGAGGAGACTGATGTTCTTGTAAGAGCAGTGAAAGGCAGAGAAGTTGTGTTGTATGGGGATGGGAGAAACCCACCCAAAATAGCGTCGGTTAAACAGGCGTGGGAGGAAATAGCCACAATTTGTCAGATGTCCTTATATACACATGTCTTGCCACTGTTTGGCCAACAGGTCTGATCCTTAATTAGCCTATTAAAATTAGCCTGAATAATTTGTAAGCTAGATTTATGCCTATTTTTTCACATCTTCGTGGCACACCACAATGATTTCCGTCATCTCACGTGTTAATATTTTTTAGTGTAACAATTTATGATTTGCAACTGTTGCATCTGTGTAGATTACATGAGCAAAGTGTATGCACGTTGTGCACGCTATACATTATGGTCAAGCATGCACCCTTAAAATAGCATAATGAACAACGCGCAACGCGCCACTGACTTTAGACTAGTTTTTTTCTGGTCAGTGGCGCAATTGTTTAATGGAACAGCAAAATAGCACCAGGGATTGTTTGCGCCGGAACACGCCTCCTTTTTTGCGCTGAACCGCCCAGGGAGCGCAAGTTCATTCACTAGTTTAGCGACGTGCTTCTGTGAAGGGAAAAGCGCGCTTTGCGCGGGTGCAAAATAGGAATGACACATGCGTCGGTGTAAAAAAGTCAATTGCGCTGGGTGCAAGATAGGGCCCAATATGAGATTGCACTACATCCTCCAACAACTGGACAAATCAAGCACTTATGCAAGGATCTTGTTTGTGGACTTCTTCTCCACTCTCAACACCATCGTCCTGGGCACCATTAAGAATAAACTGACCCAGCTCTCTGTGCTCACCTATATCTGTCAGTGGATCACCAGCTTCCTAACAGACAGGCAGCAGCTAGCGAGGATGGGGAAACTCACATTCAACACCTGCACCATCAGCACCGGAGCTCCCCAGGGCTGCGTTCTCTCCCCACTGCTATTTTACCTCTACACAAATGACTGCACATCTAAAGACCCCTCTATCAATCTCCTGGAGTCCGCAAACAACAAAGTCATCTGTCTGGTGCTGTCTCAACAACCTGGAGCTGAACTCGCTCAAAACTGTAGCGATGACAGTAGACTTCAGGAGAAATTCCCTTACCATCTTTTCATTTTGCTGCCATCTGGTAAGCGCTTCCGTAGCCTGAAGGCAAAACCCGAGATACTCTGGAGGAGTTTCTTCCCCCAGGCCATTAGGGTCTTAAACTCAAAACCAGCCTCTTAACATCTTCATGTCTCCACTTAACATTAACGTATTAGTAAGATATTCATCATTCTCTACTTCACATTTACATACTGGAAGTGTCAACCTGTTTGCACATTTGCCTCTTGTACATTACAGTGTATCTTAATATTTAAGACTACAGTTTACTTTCATGCACATTATTTCCGATCTATATTTAATTCTACAGTATACATCTTTTTTTATATTTTATTCTTATGTTTTTATTGTTTACTTTTATTTCAATCTTTCATAGCTATATTTATGTATATTTTCATCTGTGTTGTATTCTTAATAATTGCACTGTCCATGGAGCGGATCTGACTCACATTTCACTGCTGGTTATATATGCTCTATATAATTGTGTATGTGACAAATAAAAATCTTGAATCTTGAATCTTGCTCTCCTCCCACTCACCATCCTAGACAGCACCGTGGCTGCAGTGGAGTCATTTAGCTTCCTGGGCACAACTATCTCTCAGGACCTGAAGTGGGACTCTCACATTGACTCCATCATGAAAACGGCTCAGCAGAGGTTGTATTTCCTTCGTCAACTGAAAAAAAATTTTCCCCCATGCCACCTTCTGTCAGACACAGACGAGGACACAGAGGATTCAGTGATAAGGTAGTTTAATGTGAATCAGAGGTTTCAGACACAGGTGAATCTTGACACGTGGATAGAACGGTGACAACACAACTTCCCTTATGGTGAACGGTGATCCAGATGGTGCTCAGATGAAGACGATGGGGACAGGAAGACTGACGAGGATGAAGAGGGTTCAAGAGTTCAGGTAGGTTTAATAATGGCGTTCAGGCAAGTGAGGAGATCGGTGCAAGACCAGACGATGAGTGATGGTGACTGATGGCTTTATATGTGGTTCTGGTGATGATGCACAGGAGTTCAGAATTCGGGTGATTGGGGACGAGTGGGTGTGGCGTAAGTGTCCGATTCCGGGAGTGTAGAAGGTGTGGCTGTGACAGTACCCCCTCCTCCACGGGCGGCTCCTGACGGCTGGGATCTTGTGCGACGACGGGGTCTACCTCGGCCACGGGGAGCGGGGCGGTCTGGATGGTCTTGATGAAAGTCAGTGAGAAGGCTGGGGTCCAGGATGTCGTTACAATTAACCCAGCAACGCTCCTCCGGGCCGTAGTTTTCCCAGTCCACAAGGTACTCCAGTTGAGGACCCCGTCGTCGAGAGTCGAGGATAGCTCTCACCCGGAAGATGTCGTTGTCGTCTTCGATGGCCGGAGGAGGAGGTACGGCATCATCACCAGGTTCTGTGGATGGAGGAGACAAAGGTTCAGTGAAGGGTTTGAGGAGTGAGACATGGAATGAAGGTGAGATACGGTACTGTGCAGGGAGTTGGAGTCTATAGGTCACTTCGTTCAGTTGCCGTTCAATAGTGAATGGTCCGATGTATCGGGGACTCAGCTTACGGCAGGGCAGTCGGAGGCGGATGTCCCTCGTCGAGAGCCAGACTTGTTGTCCAGGTTGGTATTGCGGCGTGGGTCCTCGACAAGCGTCCGCTTGCTCCTTATGCCTCCGCACTGCCCGCTGGAGATGCACGTGAGCCGAGTCCCAGACCCTCTCGCTCTGTCGGAACCAGTGATCTACTGCTGGGACCTGCGAGGGCTCACCTGACCATGGGAAGAGCGGAGGTTGGTATCCAAGGACACATTGGAAGGGGGTGAGCCCGGTGGTAGATTGCTGGAGGGAGTTCTGAGCGTATTCGGCCCAGGGTAGGTACTGGCTCCAACAGTCATGGTTACGGTGGCAGTAAATCCTCAGGAACCTCCCCAGCTCCTGAATCTTACGCTCCGTCTGGCCGTTGGTCTGAGGATGGTATCCCGAGGAGAGACTGACGGACACCCCTAGAAGACGGAAGAAAGCTGACCAGACTCTAGAGATGAATTGGGGGCCTCTGTCGGAGACGATATCTTCTGGGATGCCAAAGTGACGGAAGACGTTGTGGAATAGTGCCTCTGCCGCTTCGAACGCAGTGGGGAGTCCTTTGAGAGGGATGAGTTTACATGATTTTGAAAACCTGTCGACCACTACCAGTACACAGGTGTAGCCTTGAGAGAGAGGGAGGTCAGTCATGAAATCAATGCCGATATGGGTCCATGGACGTTCAGGAATGGGCAGAGGCACCAGTTTACCTTCCGTGAGTCTTCTAGGGGTGTCTGCTATGGCGCAGACGGAGCATCCTTTGAGGTAGCGGACCGTATCCAGAGCCATCGATGGCCACCAGTAACGCTGTTGTAGGAGCGAGAGGGTCCGCCTCCTGCCTGGGTGTCCAGAGCCCGGAGAGGTGTGAGCTAAGTCCAGGAGGGTAATCCGATGTTGAGGGGGGACGAAGAGTTTCCCTTCTGGACCTCCCGGCGGAGCAGGGTGTTGAAGGTTTTCCTGTGCAATCAGATGATCAATACTCCACTGGATAGGACTAACTATCATGGCTGGAGGGAGGATTGGTTCTGGAGATTCGGGTTCGGGATCTGCTTGATGAAGACGGGAGAGGGCGTCGGCTCTATTGTTCTGGGAGCCAGGGCGATAGGTGACCTTGAAGTTGAATCTTGTGAAGAACAAGGCCCATCTAGCTTGGTGATGATTCAGTCTTTTGGCTTCACGGAGGTATTCCAGGTTCCGGTGGTCGGTTACCACCTCGAAAGGGAACTGGGCTCCCTCCAGCCAGTGACACCATTCTTCCAGAGCCAGCTTAATGGCCAGTAGTTCACGGTTACCGATGTCATAATTTTGCTCCGCCGGGGATAGCTTCTTCGAGAAGAAGGCACATGGATGGAGTCGTGGTGGATTCCCCTGCCGCTGGGAGAGGACTGCTCCGACCCCAGTGGATGAGGCGTCCACTTCCACGATGAACTGGTGGCTGGGATCAGGGTGGATGAGGATTGGAGCGGTCTTGAAGGCTTGTTTGAGCAGGTGGAAAGCTTCAGTGGCCTCGGGGTTCCAGGACAGAGACTTGGGCCGGTTCCGGAGGAGAGAAGTTAGAGGGGAGCTGAGTAAACTGTAGTCCTTGATGAATCTTCGATAAAAGTTGGCAAAGCCCAGGAAGCGTTGAAGTTCTTTTATGGAGCCGGGTTGAGGCCAGTGTCAGATGGCGTCCACCTTCCCCTGGTCCATCTTCACGCCACATGGGTCGATGATGTAACCTAGGAACTGGACTGAGGGCGTATGGAACTCACATTTTTCGGATTTGAGGTAAAGGTGGTGTTCCCGGAGTTTTCGGAGTACGAGGATGACATGATGGATATGTTCTTGCTTGGATGTGGAGTAGATGAGGATGTCGTCGATGTAGACAATGACGAACTTGTTAAGGTAATCTCTGAAGACTTCATTCATGTAGTTTTGGAAGACGGATGGACTGTTGGATAACCCATACGGCATGACCCGGTATTCATAGTGCCCGTAAGGAGTGATGAAAGCGGTCTTCCATTCGTCCCCCTTCCGGATGCGGATTAGGTTGTAGGCGCTCCTCAAGTCCAGTTTCGTGAAGATCCTGGCTCCGCGTAGTTGTTCCAACGCCGCTGGGACCAGGGGAAGAGGATAACTGAATTTGACGGTTTGTGAATTGAGGTGGCGATAATCGATGCACGGCCTCAAGCCTCCGTCCTTCTTGGCCACGAAGAAGAAGCTGGAAGCGGCAGGGGAAGTAGATGGTCGGATGAACTCCTGAGCGAGGGCTTCCTGTATATACTCCTCCATGGCCTTCTGCTCCGGGATGGACAGGGGATAGATTCGTCCTTTAGGAAGGGTTGCTCCAGGCAGGAGGTCAATGGCGCAGTCCCATGGCCTATGAGGTGGTAGCTTCGTTGCCAACCGCTTACTGAACACATCCTGGAACGCCCGATATTCAGGAGGGATGATATGATCCATCTTCGTGTCGGGGCTCTCCACTGATGTGGACTGGACCGGTAGGGAAGACTTCCTTAAGGGAGGACTGACCTTGGGGATTTTAGCTGGAGGAGTGATGCAGGTATGATGGCAGGACATTCCCCATTTCAGGATCTCGCCAGTGGGCCAATGGATGTGAGGTTGGTGGAGGTTAAGCCAGGGGCGTCCCAGGATGATGTCTGCGGTGGATTCCTCCAGCACCATGAACGTGATGTCTTCTTCGTGCAGGAGTCCCACGCGGAGGATGATTGTGGGGGAGAAATAGTGGACACGACCCTTGCCCAGCGGCTTTCCCTGTATGGTAGTAACTTTGAGTTCGACAGGGCTTCGGTGATGTTTGGCGTTGAGACGAGTTAAGGTTTGCCGGTTGATGAAGTTCCCCGCCAAACCGGAGTCGATGAGGGCTTGTACTGAAACAGAAGAGCAAAGGTGTCTTAGAGTAACCCAGGTCTTAGTTAGATGAGCAGTTTGAGGAGGTATATGGATGGTACTCACCGCTGGGCGTGGAGGTCGAACTGGACAGGATGGTAATAGGTGTCCATCTCCCCCACAATAGAGACATAGCCCGGCGTTGATCCTCCGCTGACGTTCAGATGCGGACAGATGGTGAGAGTCCACTTGCATGGGTTCAGGTGCTGGAGGAGCGACAGATGGTATAGCGGGCGGAGGAAGTAAAGCGGGAGTGAGCGGATGACAGGCAGTGAGTCTCTGGGCAACTCGAATGGATTTCTGAATGAGATTCTCTAGTCCTAGTGAGTCTTCGTACACAACTATCAAACTTTGTATCTTGTCATTCAATCCGTGGCGATATGCTGTAATTAAGGCAGTTTCATTCCAGCCGCTTATGTAAGCGAGAGTACGGAAGCGTATGGCATAATCACTCACAGATTCATCTCTCTGTTGGTGAATGGTAAATAATTGGTCATGGACAGACAATGCAGAAGTTTGATGGCCAAAGACGGATTTTAACTGGGAACAGAAGTTAGTGACGGATCCAAGGGCAGGTGAGTTCGAGTCCCAGAGAGATTCAGCCCATTGGAGGGCCTTACCTGAGAGTAGGTTGATGATGAAGGCTACTCGACTGCGTTCGGAGGTGAATAAATGAGAGTTGGATTCCATATAGAGGGAACACTGTAGCAGGAACCTGCTGCAATCCTCCGCCGTGCCGCTGTATGTCGCTGGTTTGGCCATGGGACTCGCAGGGGCAACTGAAGAAG
This sequence comes from Carassius gibelio, assembly GCF_023724105.1. Taxonomy (NCBI): domain Eukaryota; kingdom Metazoa; phylum Chordata; class Actinopteri; order Cypriniformes; family Cyprinidae; genus Carassius; species Carassius gibelio. The sequence goes on from NC_068406.1 coordinate 6,715,760, forward strand.
TGACCGGAGTTGTAGCGGTGTTTGAGTTGTTGACAGCCGGTGAAGAAGGGGGAGTTTGTTGCATCAGTGAGGACCGTACAGCGTGAACCAGTTGCGTGAAGGGATCCGCGGTGCGGTCCTCGCCCGTGTCCAAAGAGCTCTGCATGCGGTCTGGTCTTCTGTCAGACACAGACGAGGACACAGAGGATTCAGTGATAAGGTAGTTTAATGTGAATCAGAGGTTTCAGACACAGGTGAATCTTGACACGTGGATAGAACGGTGACAACACAACTTCCCTTATGGTGAACGGTGATCCAGATGGTGCTCAGATGAAGACGATGGGGACAGGAAGACTGACGAGGATGAAGAGGGTTCAAGAGTTCATGTAGGTTTAATAATGGCGTTCAGGCAAGTGAGGAGATCGGTTCAAGACCAGACGATGAGTGATGGTGACTGATGGCTTTATATGTGGTTCTGGTGATGATGCACAGGAGTTCAGAATTCGGGTGATTGTGGACGAGTGGGTGTGGCGTAAGTGTCCGATTCCGGGAGTGTAGAAGGTGTGGCTGTGACACCTTCATCTTAAACAGCTAACACAGAAATGTTTACCTGTGTTCTGTAATTCATTCTTTATCTTTAATTATTGCCTCTCTCAAGTACTATGTAAAAACATATGCATATTTTCTGTACAGCTGTATATCCAGTATACAATAACGCATACATAATGCACACATCTGTACATAAATCTTGTTCCAGATTCATACACATTAACTTTATTCTCTTATTTAAATGTTTCTGTTCTCATGTCAGAAGTGTCTGTATATATGTATGTACTGTACCAAGTATATATTCAGATTTACTTATATATTCAGACATAACAATATATTTAGACTTATAAACTATATATTCACTGTTTGAATTGATATATTCAGGCTAATAACTATATATTCCGATATTTATATAATTATTTCCTGTTTGACCTCTGAGGTCTAAGGGTATTTTTGGGGCCTGGAGAGGTTTTGTCATGCCCTGACATTTGTGCTTTTTTCAGTTTCTTATAAACATCTAAATGGCTAAAGTCTATCACTGTAATCAGCGACAAAATAATATGTGAGCAGCATGCATGTACATGATTGTGTTTTTGAGAAAAAAAAGCGTGGTTAGCAAAAAACTAAAAATATTAAATCACTTGAATAAGGCCATAAAACACATACAGAACATTGGTTCCCGGGACTTTTGAGAACTGGAGCTTGTAGCCTAGGATTTTCTTTCTAAATTCACTTGATTATACATTTAGTCAGGAATTATAGTTTGGAATAAAATCTAACTAGTAAAATGTTTACACATTATGTGAAACCTAATACAAGTATATAAATAAATCAAAAAGAGACTTACTCATGATTATGATCTCTGCTGAATAAAGCGTTTCATTCTTTTTTTTCTGAGGAAATCCATTTCTCAAATCCTCAACCACATCACATCTTTATGGGGTGAATTATGTATTATTCCTCTCATCGCGAAGCAAACAGTGAAATAAAAAAAACTTGAAGAACAGTCTTGCTGCGTTGTCTTCGTATTCAAGGCACGCGCTTCAGTTAAACATTAGAATCTGAATAGAGCATTCAGCGCGGGGTGTGGTCGCATTAGAAGACAATGAAGGGAGACGTGAAAAATGGACATCGCGTTGCTTTCATATGGATTTCTAATATTTCTGGATATTTAAAATACAAGTCATTATAAGCCATTTATAAGCCATTTATAAGCTATTTATAAGCTTTTTTATAAGTTGATTTCTCCGAAATGTTAAGGCAAAATATTTCAAAATTCAAAACTTCTTCTTTCAATAGAAATGGGATTCTTATTTCCAATTAAAATGTGAAAAAAAAAAAAAAAAAAAAAAAAAAAAAAATGAAAACAACTTACAAAGCCAGAAAACGTATCTACTATTTAAACTTCTTTTTCTTATGAGGCTAAATTTGGATTTCCTTCTAGAGTTTTCAAGCTATAACCACCAAACGTGGATCAGACCTCCAGACTGGTCTGACTCTGGTTGCTGTCTTTTTTAACTGGTCTGACCTATGGTCACTCACTCACTCTAAACTGTAATAAAAGTAATATCATAAGAATGCAGAATAATTTACTGATGAAGGATATAATGATTATCTCCCTGCTTTGCTTTAAAATAAATATTTCAGTGTTTATAGTTCCTAATGTGCTGTACTGTCAAATTATGTTTAGTACTACTTACTCATAATTTTAACACCAAGAATGCATCAAAAGGATGTTTTTTTTTTTTACTTCCACTGTGTATCTGAGCTCTTGATGGTGTTATTGAACATGTTTTTGAATGAATCAGTCGATTTGAACAAATTGTTAAAATAAATAATTCTGCGATATACTTTCCACAGTTGGCGATAATAGTTTAAATGTAATATAACATAACGTTAATTAAAACAATACTCTAATAACATTATGCAGTTATAATTGTAGTGTAATTTGATTTTGATCAATATAAAACACTGATTTCATTTTGATGGTATAACAGCCTCATGAATGTCAAAATGTATGTGCAAGTCCCTGACTGTACTGATAAATCTATGATGATTAAACTAAGATGCATATTTTCCCATATTGACAATGAAGACATATTGTAGCTCAGAATGTTACTGATCACTGAGTTAATCACTTCATTAGTGTAGCAAAAAATGAGTGAATGACAACAAAACCAGACCTACCCATTGCTCATTTCCCTTTGAGATGATCAGAGTCTCAAAAGACCCTGAAGAAAAATGTATGCACACAAATATGCATAATATCCACCATGCAGACATGATGCACCAGCTACCCTGTCACATTCAGGACTTCTGAACCAACTTTGTACAAGATCAAATATTTATTTGACTGGGAGTGGGAATTTGAGACCTTTGTTAAGTTCTGAACATGCGCAACCTGGTATTTTTGTGTATATATTGTTCTTGCTCAGATATTTTTTTTACTGTTCATGTTAGTATTTGGAGGTAAAAATGGAGGCTGGAAACATAACACACGTTTGGACAGGCAGTTTATTGTGTAGTCACATAATGCCAGTGTGTGTATGTATGTATGTATATATGTATAAAAAAAAAACTATTAACAGCTCTTTAAACCAGCTTTTTTTTAGATTTTGCATTATATCCAAATAAACCCATCACATCTTATATACTTCAGACTACATGAAAGCTAACATGTACTTGTTGTGCAGTGCAAATGTCAGTACAGTGACAGATGTTGTCTATATTGTTTTGAAGAGACCAGAGACGATGTAGTCTGTGTGAACTCCATCGAGGAGCCCGGTGCCGTTATTGTGAATGAACCAGCAGGGCACATTTTCTCCATTCTTCACGTCCTGTCTGAAATCTCTCTTCCAGCCCCTAGAGTTGTGTGGGATTGAATGAAAATCAGAATGAATTTTCAGTCTCTCTTGAGGTGTGAATTGAACAATGCATTTTATGTTCGTCTTCATTCACCTGGTAACAGTGAGCTTGTTTCCTTTCACAAACATGTGGGCATCTTGTTTATCAGGGTCCTTTCCTGGAAACAAGTCACTGACCTCAAAGTTCACGCCATGGTAGAACTGACCTGCAGTAAAAAAAAAAAAAAGAAAAAAGAAAATAGTCCAAAGAAAGCTTTTGTCAAAGACATAGATTACCCTCAAGCCATCAAAGATAGAGGTAATGCACTTAATTAACTGGAAACAAATAAATAAAAGTGTGGAATGTTGGATGCTTAATGCACAGTAGAAGCTTTACTTGCATGCGTTATTTAGCAAAGGTAAGAGGCTTTCAAACTCTAATGCTGGATGACAAAATAATTCATGCCCTAGACCTAGAAAGTTACTGTCCAGCAAACATCAGTTCTAACCCTACTCCAACAAACTGCCTGGAATTATCAAGTAACCCTAAAAACCTTGATGAACTGATTCAGTTGTGTTTGAAATCTGCTGGATGGTACAGTAGCTCTCCAGGAACAGGTGTGCACAGTGCACAGGGTATAGTACGTCATTTGTCACACAACTAATGAGTTTTGAAATGTTTGGAAAGTCACAAAAACTTAAATGTGGGGATGATCAAAGATTCAATGGATAATATAAAAAAACATAACACAGTTGCATCTCTGTACAGATTTTCTGCTAAGAACATCTAATTTTACCAAGCAGGCCGTGGACGCTGCTTGAAAAGAGGTGACTGTCCAAGGTGTAGAACCCGAGGTAGTCTTGATGATACGGGTGCATCTCCCATATTTTGTGCAGGATAATGAGAAACTTGACTGAGTTCCTTAGGGTCACTGTTAAACTGCGATCTTTGATCACCTGCAGATCCATGCTGGAAAAAAAGCAAAAGATTGTGCTCAAAATCAAATCAAATCAAAGAAGGTGAATGAAAATGCAAATGCCAAACTAAGCACTGTTTAATATAAATGTATTTATTTCACTTACTGCAGTCCTTCTAAAGTCTTGTTGTTAGTCCATGAGAACTTTGCCTGTTTTCCCCTTTCAGACACTAAGATCTCCTTTGTGCTCACCATCAATCTGATACCAAACTTCTCGTGAACAATCCCAAAGCTCCCAAAATAGGTGTGCATCTTGCTCCCTGGAATGACTTTCTTATCTCCAATGATTTGGCCATTCACTACAATGCCTGAATATGATTAAATATGAGAAGAAAGAGAATAAACCTAGTCACAATTACCCACATTTAAACTTTTTTTTTTTTTTTTTTTTTTTTTTTTTTTTAAGTATGAATCACCTGTAGTTGGGTCTCTAACCAGGTTGAAGATGGTACCAGGTTTGTGATCAATGTTGAAGCACAGAGCGTCCTTCTGATCTGGCAGCTCAATGATGAAGTGTGGATCTCCATCAACTCCAAGACAACAACAGACAAACTCATGAGTAACGTCAGATTTTTTTTCTTTACTGTAATAGTTCTTTTTAAAATGAATTCAAATTACAAAAAAAAAAAAAAAAAAGTCTTCTCACCAAAAGAGGAAAAGTATAACTTTTGGGGGATTACTGCTTGGCCTAGGACAGCACTGCCAACCATTTGAGGTGGATCATAGTCTATATCTTCAGGTAGTTGTGAGATGGCGATATAGTGTTCATTCCAGATATTTTGTAACAAATGTAAGTTAAGACACTTCTTGATGTTCACAATGATGATGTACCAATCAAATTCCTCTTACCAGGTTGTGTTGTGTCCTCTCGCTGATCTGTGAATCAAAAGAAAACAGTGTTAATGTGTCACAGTAGCCCCTCTTTGTCACAGTGTCTGGGTTGTGTTCCCTGGGGTTCCACTAGATGTCCTCCTTTCTCACGGTGTCTGTCACCAGATCACTTCCTGTTCCCTTATTTGGTCACCTTCCTCCTTGTTGTGTAATTGATTGTTTTCCCACCTGTCTCCTGTTTCCTCATTATCCTTCTGTGTATAAATACCCAGTCTGTCTTAGTCTGTGTGACGGAGTCCTTGTTTATGTCTTATGATAATTCATGTCCGTCAACTTTTGTCTTGCCGTGCTTTTGTTATCGTGTCTAGTTTATGTTTTGGATTATGTTTGGTTTTGACCCCCGCCTGGACTGTTACCTCTCTGGATTATCCCTTAAATAAATCATGCTTACCTGCAATTGGTTCTCTCGCCGTGTTTCAACCATCACGTAACGTGACAGAAGGACTCGGTCACAAAGAGAACCAGTGGTATGTCATTTTTCCGTTCCCCAGCCAAGATGGCGGAGAGGCGAGCCAGATATCTGAGGTTAATCGCCCTCCGCCAAGAGGACAATGAAGTGGGTGCCCTGGCTCAGGTGTTCTGGTCCCTGGCAGAGGGCATGGGGTACAACGACACGGCCCTTAAAGATTATTTTAATGGCGGTCTGGATGATCCAGTGTCTCTGGAGGAGATGGCGCAGGTAGAGACACTGGAATTCTGGGAATTCGTGCGCTACCTGCAGCATCGGGGTCGGTGGGATGCCCCAGCCACTCCTGTCTCTTCCAGCGGGGTGGTCGTCAGCCCAGCACCACTGCACAAGATGGCCGCCAGCCCAGCGCCACAACACAAGATGGCCGCCAGCTTAGAGCCACAGCACAAGATGGCCGCCAGCCCAGCGCCACAGCACAAGATGGCCGCCAGCCCAGAGCCACAACACAAGATGGCCACCAGCTTAGAGCCACAGCACAAGATGGCCGCCAGCTTAGAGCCACAGCACAAGTTGGCCGACCCAATGTCTGAGTCGCCAGTCAAGGTGCCCCCGACTCGCCATCGTAGAGGGCGGAGGAAGAGGGGACAGGATTCTACCGTTCCTCAAAGCCTGGAGAACGTTCCCGAGCGGGCTGCTGCCGTCCAGGAGGACGTTCTCGAGCGGGCCGCTGCCGTCCAGGGGGACGTTCTCGAGCGGGCCGCTGCCGTCCAGGAGGACGTTCTTGAGCTGGCCACTGCCGTCCAGGAGGACGTTCTCGAGCGGGCCGCTGCCGTCCAGGAGGACATTCACGAGCGGACCGCTGCCGTCCCCTAGGCGGTACCCGAGACGGTACCTGAGGCGGTGCCCGAGGTGGTGCCCGATGCTATTCCAGTGACCGAGGTGGTGTCTGATGCCGAGGCAGTGCCCGAGGCTGTTCCTGAGGCCGAGGCGGTGCCCGATGCGGTTCCGGAGGCCAAGGCGGTGCCCGAGGCCGTTGCCGATGCGGTGCCTGAGACCGCACCCGAGGCCGTTACAGAGGCGGTGCCTGAGGCCATTCCCGATGCAGTGTCCGAGGTCGCTCCCGATGCCTCGACCGAGGCGGTGCCCGAGACTGTTCCAGAGACAGTGCCCGAAGCCAAGACACCTCAGGTCTTCACAGACAGTCGAGAGTCGGGTCAGGTTCCGGTGGACTCTCCGGAGTCGGGTCAGGTTCCGGTGGACTCTCCGGAGTCGAGTCAGGTTCCAGTGGACCCTCCGGAACCAAGTCAAGTCACTGGGTGGTCTGCTGCTCAATCCTGGGGGACTCCGGCCTCAACCACGGGGGCTTGTGGGTCATTTGCTCCGCCCTGGGGGACTCCGACGTCGACCACGAGGACGTGGTGGTCGTCCGCTCCGCCCTGGGGGACTTTGGCAGCGACCACGAGGACATGGTGGTCTTCCGCTCTGCCCTGAAGGGCTCTGGCTCTGACCACATGGAGATGGTGGTCATCTGCTCCGCCCTGGGGGACTCTGGTGGCGACCACAAGGACGTGGTGGTCATCTGCTCTGCCCTGGGGGACTCTGGCGGTGACCACAAGGCCGTGGCAGTCTTCCGCTCCGCCCTGGAGGACTCTGGCTTTGACCACATGGCCGTGGTGGTCTTCCGATCCACCCTGGAGGTCGCTGGCTTTGACCACACGGCTGTGGTGGTCCTCTGCTCCGCCCTGGTGGGCGCTTCAACATGCCCTTTTTGGACTTCTGTCTGGTGTTCTTGGTTTCTGTTTTGTTGCTGTCTGTTCCCCCCAGTTAGTCTTGCCCTCCATCCCTCCCCCTGAACCTCCTCCATTCCTCCTCCCTCCTGGTTCTCCGTGTTTTATGTTACATTTCTGGTGTTTATTCCCCATGTTTTTCTTTTCCGGCCCTCCGTCCCTCCCCCTGAGCTTCCACCTGTCCGCCTCCCTCCTGGTCTCTGTGTTGTGTCTTGTCTTGGAGCGTCTGGGAGCCGCTCCGTAGAGGGGGGGTACTGTCACAGTGTCTGGGTTGTGTTCCCTGGGGTTCTACTAGATGTCCTCCTTTCTCACGGTGTCTGTCACCAGATCACTTCCTGTTCCCTTATTTTGTCACCTTCCTCCTTGTTGTGTAATTGATTGTTTCCCCACCTGTCTCCTGTTTCCTCATTATCCTTCTGTGTATAAATACCCAGTCTGTCTTAGTCTGTGTGATGTCTTAGTCCTTGTCTATGTCTTATGATAATTCATGTCCGTCAACTCTTGTCTTGCCTTGCCGTGCTTTTGTTATCGTCTCTAGTTTATGTTTTGGATTATGTTTGGTTTTGACCCCCGCCTGGACTGTTACCTCTCTGGATTATCTCTTAAATAAATCATGCTTACCTGCAATTGGTTCTCTCGCCATGTTTCAACCATCACGTAACGTGACACTCTTCAGTCGGTCACATTTTGTGGCCATCAGCATATGATAATTATATAATTCAAGCCCAAATAACTCAGAATTTGAATATTGCTTTTTACATCAAATTATATTGTCATTGGCTTCTACAAAATAGAATGGATGCACATTCAACTTCTGGGAGTTGGAGATGTATAGGTTTCAGAATCAGAATCAGAATCAGAATGAGCTTTATTGCCAGGTATGTTTACACATACGAGGAATTTGTTTTCGTGACAGAAGCTCCGCAGTACAACAGAGTGACAGCGACAGAACATAAAACACATAATAAAAGAATAAAAAAATACAAATAAGTATATAGTGAATGACAATATACAAATGACAATTGTAGGCAGGTATATTACAAAATGAAGTTATGTATGTACATGTGTATTATGTGCAAAATTTAAGTGTATACTAAGTATGTGTGTTAGATAAATAAAGTGTGTGTGTATATAAATATAAAGTGTAGTGTGTTCGCCGTTATTATCAGCTGTTCATAAGATGGATTGCCTGAGGGAAGAAACTGGTCCTGTGTCTGGTCGTTCTAGTGCTCAGTGCTCTGTAGCGTCGACCAGATGGCAACAGTTCAAAGAGGGAGTGTGCTGGATGTGAGGGGTCCAAAGTGATTTTGACAGCCCTTTTTCTCACTCTGGATAAGTACAGTTCTTGAATAGAAGGGAGAGTTGAACCGATGATTCGCTCAGCAGTCCGGACTACTCTCTGTAGTCTTCTGAGGTCAGATTTAGAAGCTGAGCTGAACCAGACAGTTACTGAAGTGCAGAGGATGGATTCAATGATGGTGGAGTAGAACTGTTTTAGAAGCTCCTGTGGTAGGTTAAACTTCCTCAGCTGGCGAAGGAAGTACAACCTTTGCTGGGCCTTTTTCACAATGGAGTCAATGTGAATGTCCCACTTCAGGTCCTGAGAGATGGTGGTTCCCAGGAACCTGAATGACTCCACTGCAGTCACAGTGCTGTTCATGATGGTGAGTGGGGGGAGTGCAGGGGGGTTTCTCCTGAAGTCCAAGATCATCTCCACTGTTTTGAGGGTGTTAAGCTCCAGGTTGTTAAGACTGCACCAGACAGCCAGCTCTTTTACCTCCTGTCTGTAAGCAGACTCGTCACCGTCCTGAATGAGGCCGATGAGTGTGGTGTCGTCTGCAAACTTCAGGAGCTTGACAGAGGGGTCCTTAGATGTGCAATCGTTGGTGTAGAGGGAGAAGAGCAGTGGGGAGAGAACGCAGCCCTGGGGAGCTCCGGTGCTGATTGTACGGGTGCTGGATGTGTATTTTCCCAGCCTCACTAGCTGCTGCCTGTCTGTCAGGAAGCTGTTGATCCACTGACAGACGGAGGTGGGCACGGAGAGATGAGATAGTTTGGGCAGGAGGAGGTTTGGGATGATCGTGTTGAAGGCCGAGCTGAAGTCCACAAACAGGATCCTCACATAAGTCCCCGGTCTGTCTAGGTGTTGCAGAACATAATGCAGTCCAATGTTTACTGCATCATCCACAGACCTGTTTGCTCTGTAGGCAAACTGAAGAGGATCCAGCAAGGGCCCAGTGATGTCCTTCAGGTGGCCCAGCACCAGTTTTTCAAATGACTTCATGACTACAGACGTTAGAGCCACAGGCCTGTAGTCATTTAGTCCTGTAATTTTGGGTTTCTTAGGGATGGGGATGATGGTGGAGCGTTTGAGGCATGAAGGGACTTCGCACAGCTCCAGCGATCTGTTGAAGATCTGTGTGAAGATGGGGGCCAGCTGGTCAGCACAGGATTTCAGACAGGCTGGTGTAACACAATCTGGGCCTGGTGCTTTTTTCCTTTTCTGCTTCCGGAAGACCTGGCGCACCGCATCCTTGCTGATCTGAATTGCAGGTGCCCCACCTGGGAGGGGGGATGCAGGAGGTGTGAATGGTGAGAGTGCTTGATTGGAGAGGTGTTCAGGATGGTTTGCAGGAGTTGTTAATGGTGTGAACGGTTGTTTGGAGAGGCATTCAGGGCTGGTTGCAGGAGTTGTGAATGGTGTGAATGGTTGTGTGGGGAGGCGTTCAGGGCAGATGATGGGTGTTCTTTCAAACCTGCAGTAAAACTCATTCAGATCGTCTGCCAGTCATTGATTCTCTACAGTGCTGGGGGGTGGTGTCATGTAATTGGTGATCTTCTTTAGACTTTTCCACACTGATGCGGAGTCGTTGGAAGTGAACTGAGTCCTTATTTTTTCAGAATAATTCCTCTTTGCCACTTTGATCTCCTTTTCCAATGTGTATTTAGCCTGTTTATACAAGACATTGTCCCCCTTCACGTAAGCATCTTCATTGGCGTGACGGAGCTGTCTGACTTTTGCAGTGAACCACGGTTTGTCATTATTGTAAATTAGTTGAGTCTTTGTAGGAATGCACATATCCTCACAGAAACTGATATATGATGTTACGGTCTCTGTGAGTTCATCCAGATCGGTGGTAGCAGCTTCAAAAACACACCAATCAGTGAGGTCAAAACAAGATTGTAAATCCTGCTCTGCTTCATTAGTCCATCTTTTTACAGTCCTTGATACAGGTTTAGCTGATTTTAGTTTCTGCCTGTAGGACGGTATAAGATGAACCAGAAGGTGATCAGAACGTCCCAAAGCTGCTCGTGGAACAGAGTGAAATGCATCCTTTATTGTGGTGTAACAGTGATCCAATATATTACTGTCTCTTGTGGGACAAGTAACATGCTGTCTGTATTTTGGCAGTTCACGGGACAGATTGGCTTTATTAAAGTCCCCGAGAATGATTAAAACAGAGTCCGGGTGTTGTTGTTCTGTCTCTGTGATCTGATCAGCGAGTTTCTGTAAAGCTGAGCTCACATGCGCTTGAGGATGGATGTAAACACTGACCAGAATGAATGAGTGAAACTCCCGCGGCGAATAGAACGGCTTGCAGTTAATGAAGAGTGTTTCGAGATTTGAGCAGCATGTCTTCTTTAACACAGTTACATCTGTACACCACCGTTCATTGATGTAAAAGCATGTCCCGCCGCCGCGCGATTTCCCCGTTGATTCTGCATCACGATCCGCTCTGAACAGCTGAAAGTCCGGCAGATGGAGCGCGCTGTCCGGTATGGTGTCATTCAGCCAGGTTTCCGAAAACACAGAGCAGCAGAGTGTGTGAAATGCTTATTTGTCCGAGAAAGCAGAAAGGAGTTCGTCCGTTTTGTTGGGTAGAGAGCGGAGATTTGCCAGATGGATGCTAGGCAACGGCGTTCGAAATCCACGCTTCCTGAGTTTGACGAGCGCTCCCGCTCGCTTCCCCCGTCTGCGCGTCCTGAAGCGCTTGATCAGCGCCGCCGCTCCTCCGATAACAACGTTCAGTAAAACATCTGAATAATTGAAATCCGGAAAAACATCTTGTGGTGCGTTCTGCCGAATGTTCAGCAGTTCTATCAGCCCACAAGGAAACAAAGGTAGGTTTACTAGGTTCTAGGCTGGTACAATGAAAGGTTCTAGAAAGAACTCGTTTCTGGGTTTGTTGAAGTTGGTGAGATTAGTCGAGGGGGAAATGACTGTGTCATAAACAAAATAGGCTTGCCTAAGACATGAAGCACTGTCATTGGACTACTGGAATTTAAGTATGCCAGTTTAGTATCCCAAAATGTTTTTTTTATTAAGTAGCCTACTTATGCCAATATGTATTTGTAATAGATTTAGCATTAAATAAATGTATTTCAAATACATTTTTGTATACTTATTGGTATATTTATTATATCATGGTAATATATATCTAAAAAAGAAAAAGAAAGACCGGTTTGGAACAAGATGAGGTTAAGTTAATGATGGCAGAATTTTCATCTCTTTAAAATGTAAAAACTGCAAGTACCTTCTGTCAACTTGTCAGCAATGAGTTTTTCATCTTCATCTTTGGTCTCTGGTTTGGTGACCACCATGGAGGTAACAGGCGTGACAAAGTTATATCTTAGTGAAAGATCTAGAGCTTGAGCTGTGATGTTCTCCTTGTCTTCTGCGGAGCATTTCTCTCTGTTTAACACGTTATTGGAAATTATTATTTTTGTCATTCTCAGGTAATATTAGAAATATTGGAGTGCATGTTCGACCTTTCATCCAAGAGCTGCTGGATGGTCAGGTATGCCCACAGTCGCTCTGTGAAATCCCCAAAGATGTACTCCTGATCAGGAAACACACTGTCCCACTCCTCAGCCATCACTAGGCCCTCGACTACAAACTGGTCTCCCAACTGAAATCAGGTGTATGTCACTAATGAAACAGTACAATCAAACTGATTTTTATTTCATAAGTAAATAATATGCTTTGCTTACCCCATTTGCTGACACTTCAGTCTGAAAGATGTTGGTCTCAAGTTCTTGTAGACGTCCAGCTACAACAATCTCAGAGCCTTTGAAAAACTGTCTAAAGTGACTTTGTGTCAAGTCAGTTACAGCATTGCCAGGATAATTGAGATTCACCTCTAAGAGAAGTGGGCTAGCCACCTCATCATAAAAACCCTGTAGAGACAGAAAATCATTTGGGCCCTGGATGAAATCTGGATCAGGCTAGATTTATTAAATATATAACAGTATATTTTATTGTCTGAGAATACCTGTAGTTGAAGGGCAGCATCGGACGCCTCATAGACTCTTCGAGCGAGTCCATCGTTCTGCTTGGCCAATGTGTCAAGAAGACTGTAGTCCACATCATAGCCAAAGCCCAGACAAAAGAGACTCATGCTTCCGTTAATAGCATTCTGGACATTTTCTTGGATTTTGGATAGATCTTGCTGGCCTTAAACACACATTATTCATTGCAGATGGTTCAAACAGTATAAATTAAGGTTTTGAATGGATTTTATGAAGCAGAAGTTTTCAAACTTTTTTTATTGCCATGGACCTGCAATATAATGATCCCCTTATAAGGGACACCTTTCTTAAAATAAAAAAAATAAAAAACTGTTTAAAAATGGCTAAACATGATATTGTAAATAAACTTTATTGTTTCCCAAATTTAATATATAACCTTAATATTAGTGATTAGACAACCTGATTTTATATTACAACATTTAGCTGGCCACTATATGTATAGTAAATTGGCCCTCAAAGTCCAGGATGTTGATTTCTGTTTGACTGGTTAAAGTGATGGTTTACCCCAAAATGAAAAATAATTTACTTCCCTTTAGTTGTTCCAAACCTACAAGAGTTTGTATGTTCTGTTGAACACAGAAAATATATATATATATATATATATATATATATATATATATATATATATATATATATATATATATATATGTGTGTGTGTGTGTGTGTGTGTGAAGAATGCAACCAAACTGTTTCTGATTTTGTGTTCTATTTTTTATTTTTTATTCCGTACTGTGAATGTCACTGGGGACCAGAAATAGCTTGGTTACCCACATTCTTCAAAACATCTGCCATTATGTTTAACAGAAGGGAAAAAAACTCATGCAGGTTTGGAACAATTACCTATATTGAGTAAATGATGACAGAATTTTAAATTGTCAACTGAAATAAATTAAAACAATGGCGTGTAGACAAATCTTTTTCAACTAAAGAGCTTTTAAAAATACACATATTGAAGAATAAAAACACATTTCAAGCCAAAAAACAAACTAACTCCAGAAGGCTTAAATTTTCCAGATAAGAGAAGCAACCGTGTTTCTCTTTTTCTTTACATTACTGTTAAACACATAATAAGCATTGATGATATTAAAAACAGTGTCTGTTTAGGCTGCATTTAGACTTTTATTTTTACATAATCAGATAGTCCTAATGCCTTAAAAATTGCATCCCACGAGTATCATATTAATTTCTTTCTCAAAGGTGAATTCTAAAGCATATTGCCCAACGAAGACAACATTAAATGATTAATAATTATCACCAAAGCCAATACACACCAGAACTGGGTCGCCCATCAGTGAGTAGAATGATCATGGACATGTCTGGGAAAGAGTGACTTTTTTCTGAGATAAGCATATCCACCGCAGACAAAATGCCCTCGTTTATATCAGTCACTAATGGAAAAATATGAGAGAATGTTTAATCCAGAATCAGTAATTTACTGCAAAATAAAGACTTGATGTACTGGGTTACTTGAGAACCATGGCTCAATATGTCAGAGCTAGGATATGATTTTAACCTTGGTTTAAAGTCCTTTTATTTCGCTTCATACTTACTGTCTCTCGCTTGAATAGTCTTGACAAATTCTTTCGCTTCTGTCACATTCTCTGGTGTAGCTTTGCTAAGAAATGGTCTCCACGACTCTATTTTGTTATCAAACGTGACCAGCCCAAAGTAATCATCTTCGTGCAGTTCACTTAATATAGTCATCAGAGCTTCCCGAGTCTACCAACAAACAATCAGCAGATGAGTGAAATGTACAAACTAGGAGGAGAGTATTGGATGTGTTCATCTGACTCGCCTGTTTCATCTTCTCTCCCTCCATGGAGCCACTTCGGTCGATCACAAATACCACATTTTTAGGCATTTGTGGCAAATCATCTGGGGCAAAAAAGTGTACAAAGTAGCCGTTTATTATCTGAAACAGAAACAAGAGAACATCCGAATAAGGCATGATTAGTAAGCAATTCATTGGGAGAAGAGGCTTTCTTGATACTGTACCTGAATTTCACCTATATCCTGTGGGTGGTTCACATCATATCTGATGAAAAAATCTCCATCAATTAATGTTTCTACGCAGTCTGAGCATGTCTTTTGCTGATCCAGTGTTGGAGAGAAGTACACATGTGCCTGAGGTGGATCATAGAAGATCAATGTTACAAGCATAGCAGGAAGTGTTTCTTCTTGTAGTTAAGTACTTTATTGGTAAAGTGAGATGCTTATTGATTAAACTTTTATCACTAGATCAAAATACTTCTGGAACCTGTACTTTGCCTGGTTAGGACAGAGTGTAAGGTGGAGCTATATGAAATTTAACAAGTTTCCAGGTAACTGCAGTAGTTTAAAATAAAACTACACTTTTTGGTGTAAGAAATTACGTTTCAGGCTTCAGATATAAATTCGAAATTATGATAAATTAAGTCACATTTATAAAGCTATAAGAAATACTCACAATTGCAACCTAAAATTGCAATTACGAGAAATAATCCATGACTGTCAGTCACAGTGTAGTCAATTGTGAAGACGCTATTACAAGATACAAACATGCAACTTTAAGAAATGTTTGCACTTACAAGAAAATCGTTACAATTAAAAGAAAGTCACAAAAGTTGCCACTGTCTTTTTATTTAAATCATGTATGTATGTATTAATTTATTTTATTTAGTTTGGTTTAGCCTTTTGTTTTGTTTTATTAAGGTATAAACAGGCGTCCATATCAATTAACCATTGTTAGAAGATTATTTGGTAATTGAGATTTAACTATACTTTTTTTTTTGCCAGAAATAGTTACTTTGATTGATTTGGTTTGGCTTTTTGTTTTGACTGAGGCTTAAACAGGTTTTAATTTTAGTCAATCAAGGTTAGGGGATTTCATTTGAACCTTTTTATCAGTGACAGTTTTCTTCACTAGAGGGAGCAGTTCATTGGTGATGAATGTCCCGTTGACGTCCACAAACGCAATCCCGTACGGTTCATAGATATCTACCACAATCTGTGGGCGAGAGACATGACTGATATAACATGACTTCCAATTTTTTTTATTATATTTGAACTGAATATGTGCAATGAAAGAGTTTGAAAGAGAAACTAATGATGAACCTCAAAATTCTGAACCAGCTGTTTCGGACGGACACCTATCATGATCTCATAGCTGCCAAGACGCCGTTGCAGAAGCTCTTCGTAAGTTAGAGTGAATGTAACGCGGCTCTGGGCTGCGATGTTCACAGACACTGAAAACTTCTCCATGTTCCTTCCCGAAGCCCTGCAAAGCAAAATCATTTCTGGTAAGTGAGATTAGCAAATACTGAAAAGCAAATGTGTACTCTGTCAGCAGTCCAGAGCTCAGCCATTGACCTGTACTTACTTAACCAGGCCAGCAGTTTGGCCGGATGACACAGCGCTCTCATACCGCTGCCTGGCCTGCTCTTTTTCTTTCACCTCGCTGACATATATCCTGCCCTCAATCTCTCTAAAAAAAACAAACACAACATATTTCAAGAGGCACTAGTTGGTTTTGGGCATGCTAGAAAAAGATTGCAAGTGTAATAGACATATTTATAGCTTGTGCAAAGAAAGGAGGACTAACATGCTAAAGTTGGTGATGAAGGCTGTTTTGGGTAAGTCCACCTCAAAGAACACTTCCTGTGATGCATTGGCTGTGTTCAAGGCTTTGGTTGTCATGACAGTGTGAGCAAAGCGAGATGCGACCTTGCAGTCCACTCGCATACTCTGCACTTCTATCCGAGAGAGAGACTGATAGATAGGAAGAGAAAGTTAGAATCTGCTTCACAGTACTAGTTATACGGAATTTATATTTAATATATGTAAATGGTCAAAGCATGAGAACAAATTATTTTCTTTTATAACTTATGGATGATATCTTCAACTTCCTAAAAGGTTGTTGATTTCAGTGCTGTTTTATAACTGTAGTTATGACAACTTTCAGCTGTTTGAAAACATCTGTCCACCACTATTTGTATGCACAAACAGACATGGCCATTCTTAACTTTTGACATTCTGAACATTCTTAAGACTTCTGGTGTCTGCTGCTTTCAGTTATTTTAACTGTCCAAAAAACAGCCTATTTCTTCTGTGTTGAAAAATAAGTTGAACAAACGCCACCTACTGTACTGTCAGAGAGTGAATTTACTT
Source organism: Carassius gibelio (assembly GCF_023724105.1). Classification (NCBI taxonomy): domain Eukaryota; kingdom Metazoa; phylum Chordata; class Actinopteri; order Cypriniformes; family Cyprinidae; genus Carassius; species Carassius gibelio. The sequence continues at coordinate 6,732,651 of NC_068406.1, forward strand.
TTTCAATCAGCCTGTGTGCCAATTTTTTTTTTTTTTTTTTTACAGCATTCGTATTGGTGTGAAAAGGACTTTGTAGGAAGGTTTTTGTTTTTTTTGGGTCACTTTTTCCACTCCAATTTTGGACCTCAGTGTGCTGTTCCAAGTCAACATTCCCAGCACTCCCTCCCTGATCTCGCTCAAAGGAGTATATTAGTCACTTTTTGGAGGTAAAAACTTTTGATAACATTGTTGGTTTGTTTAACTTTATAATCAGATTTTGCTTAACAGATAAATGACTCTAAATGTCACTGCTGTGAAGTACTTTGTCTAGTAAATATACATCAATAGAATTAGACCAGGTTAGTAATTTCACATGGTTTCAGTGCGTTCAAAATGAAACTTCCATGGACCACTAATGGAGAAACTAAGAAATTTGGTGTTCAATGCATTCTACATTCACTCTACAGTAAACATTGGTGGGGACCAGGGGCTGTCAAGCTTTAAAATCACTGTCAAAACTTGGTAAAGTAGCCCATACAAACTATGCACTAAGTTTATTCAGAATAAACTTATATGGTAACTTTATACGAGGGTACAACTTCAGTATATGACAGAATTTATATATATATATATATATATATATATATATATATATAAGCAGGCCAATCAAAAGCATCTCAGTATCATTGATTTACTAAACTGCCTTTAAATGGCTGGAGGCATTGCGCAGATTACAGATTAGAAACAGGCAAGGCAACAAATGAAAGAAGATTTTCAGATGTAACCCCCTTTGTAATCATTCACATTTTCGGAAGTAACTATTATTTAATTACACAATTGTTTAGTTTCTCAGTAACAGTAACATTAGATAGATAGCTAGATAGATAGAGGAAACAATTGACACTCACCAGCGTTGTGCTCATGATGTAGACTTGAGAAACTGAAAAACCTTACCTGTTTTGCTGAATAATTGTTTTGATCTCTGATGGTCATAGTGTCTTGAGCTTTAGCTGTAAGAATCACACAAATACACACATACATCCACAGCATGATTTTAACTGCAGACATGGTGAAGCCTGGTCCGAACTGACTTCAGCGCTTGGTGTAAATGTTCTTAAACGGGCGTGAAATGAAGAAAGAGAGAGATGGATGAATGAGCGCCTGTGTGTGTTGTCCAAGCACTTTAAGGGTTGCCAAAGGGGTGTGTGTGAGTGTGCCCAGTAATCTAGTAAATTCTCCACTGCCTACCCACTCCACCCAGAACAGACATCCATCCGTCTGTCCATCTGTACATACATCCTCTGTCTGTCTGTATCATGTCTGTCACACTACAGTGACAACAAAAAATTAATGAACCTATTAGAGTTGATTGGTTTTCTGTGTAAATTGGTCATAACAAGTATAGAGAAACAAAATGTGCTTAAGCTAAAAAAAAAAACACAAACAACTATAATTGTCTTTATAGATCACATCCCATTAGACATTCACAGAGCTGTGGAAAAAGTAAGTGAACTTATTGTCGATAGCAACATTACTCAAGTTATTTCCTGAGTCCCTTGTTTGTCCTGAGCAGTTAAACTGCCTGCTCTTCTTCAGAAATATCCCCCAGGTCCTGCACATTTTTCCCAGTTTTCCCAGCAGTTGTAAATGTAAAGTATTAAAAATGTCTTATTAATGCATTATATATATATATACAGTTGCAATCAAAATTATTCAACCCCCTTGACCTGCAAGACATTTTGTTGTGGAGAACGACATTTTATGAATTCAGTTCAACAAATGCATCAGTAAAGTATTAGAGAAAGTTTGTTAATACACTTTTGAGTGATTCTGAGAATGGAACACTGATGAATCATGATGAAATTCAAACTGGCTCTAAACATTCATGTTCAAAATTATTCAACCCCCGTTTTGCAGAATCTTTCATTCTTTAAAATCACCAATAAACGCTGTCTGTAAGTGTTTAGATGCTTCTGTCACCTCTCTAATACAGTCTTGGACCATTCCTCGCCTGAAAGAGCTTTCAGATCACTGATAATCTTTGGTTTTCACATTGCCACTGCTTTTTGAAAATTCAACCAGATATTTGCAAATGAGAATTAAATTCTGGAGACTGAACAGGTCACTCAAGTACATTCTATGACTGATCCCTGAACCAAGCAGTAGTAGATTTGGATGTGTACTTTTGGATGACTGTCCTGCAGGAAAATCTCTGATCATCAACTTCAGTCTTTGCACCAAAGGCATCACAATTCTTGTCAAAATGGCCTGATACTTCAAAGAATCCATGATGACATACATACAGACATGATTTCCACTTCCTTCTACAGTAAAGAAATCCCATAACAGGACTGATCCACCACCAATTTTGACGATGGAGATGGTGTTCTTCTGCTTATGAGCTTTGCCTTTTTTGCAGCAGACATACCGCTGATCCATGGGTCCAAAAAGTTCCAATTTGGTCACATTACTCCATAAAACATTCCTCCAGGGCTCCACAGGTCCACACAAATGAATTTTATCAAGTTCAAGTTGGCTTTTTGAAACAAGGCTGAGAGCTGTGTCTCTAGGAACTTTCAATGTCTTGGAAATCATCATATAGCCTTAGCCTTTCTAAAGTAATACAATATTTCTTCTCTTTAGCTTTTGTGAGATCTCTGTTGACATTATTGCTACTCAACTTCAATACATGCATGGGCCAAACTGTATGTGTAACAGCTCAAGATAATTCTGTTTTTAATAAAATTTCTAAAGGCTTAATTGTGTTTTGAGACTGTTTTATTCCCCACCATGCAAATAAGTGATTTAAAAACAGCAATGTTGAATAGGGGTTGAATAATTATGACATAGCAGTACTATTAAAAAATCTTATAACTCAAATATATTACATTATATATTGACAATATCACTTTTAATATGCCAGTGAACTGTTATAGATGCAAGTTTTATTATATCCTGGATCTTCAGAAAAGCTTGTATTTGTAAAGTACTGCAGTCTCTGAGGGGTTGAGTAATTTTGATTGTAACTATATATATACTTTACAATATATATATATATATATATATATATATATATATATATATATATATATATATATATATATATATATATATATATATATATATATATATAATTATCTGTGAAACAAGCATTTGACCATCATAGAGTTTTGCAAGTTCTGATGTGGGACTGCTGATGTGCTTTGCCTCTAAAGTGCTCTCTTTTTCATGAAAGTACAGATGCTTTTTGTGGTGTTATGAGAAACTATTTAGATCCTCTGTTTACTTGAATAACTCACACAGAACCTCTCATTTATCAGAGGTAACTCCTCTTTACCGTATGTACAGAGAGAGAGAGAGTTAATGTGCCCGAGAGCTGCCAAATGACAAGCAATCAAGCTGCTGAGAGAAATATAGAGACGAGAAGGATCAAGTGTGTCAATGGGTCTGTTCACGGTTTTCTGGACTCTAGTGTGTCATGTTTGGATAGCATTGCTAAGGCACTAGAGTGTTTGCATGTGTTTTGGTTTTCTCACCACGCCCTCTCTAACAAGGCTGAAGTCAGATATGATCTCATTCTTCAAAAGGTAAACATTCAGTGAGCACTGAAGCAACACAACCCAGGGATGGCTGCAAACGTGCCCTCACTGTGCATCCAAAATTATCGCAAGGACTACCTCTATTAGTCTCATCTCATTACTCTCATATAGCAACCAACATATAGTTCATTTGGTTCATCATCATTTACATTTAATCATTTAGCAGACGCTTTTATCCAAAGCGACTTACAAATGAGAACAATAGAAGCAGTCAGGTCAACAAGAGAACAACAACAGAATACAAGTGCCATGACAAGTCTCAGTTAGTCTAGTATAGAACGCATTGCCAGTTTTTTTTTTTTTTTTATAAATGAAGACAAGAAAAGGAAAAGTGTTAGTTGGTTAAGTGCAGGCAAAAAAGATGAGTCTTTAGATGTTTCTTGAAAATTAGTAAAGACTCTGTACGAACTGAGATTGGGAGGTCATTCCACCAGCTGGGCACAGTCCAGGAAAAGGTCCATGAGAGTGATTTTGAACTTCTTTGGGATGGCACCACAAGGCGTCGTTCACTTGGAGAGCGCAAACTTCTGGAGGGCACATAAGATTCAACTAGTGAGTTTAGGTAAGTTGGTGCAGTGCTAGTGGTCGTCTTGTAGGCAAGCATCAGTACCTTGAATTTGATGTGTAACCTGATGAGGAGAGGAGTAACGTGTGCTTTTTTTGGCTCATTGAAGACAACCCTCCCTGCTGCATTCTGGATCAATTGCAGAGGCTTGACAGAACATGCAGGAAAGCCCGCCAGGAGATCATTACAATTGTCCAGTCTGGAAAGAAAAAGAGCTTGGACAAGAAGTTGGGTTGCTTGCTCTGACAGGAAGGGTCTGATCTTCCTAATGTTGTATAAGGCAAACCTGCAGCACTGGGTCGTTGTAGCAATGTGGTCTGTGAAGCTTAACTGATGATCCATCACAACCAGTGTTGTGGGTAACGCGTTACAAAGTAACGCGTTAGAGTACTCTAATTACTTTTTTCCTGAAATGTGTAACTTAACGCGTTAGTTTCGTGCGTAAGTAATCAGTAACTTCGTTATTTTTTTAAAAAAGTAATCCGTTATTTTAAGGAAAGGAAAATCCCGACTGCAGCCTGCTTTTTGTCAGACAGTAGGCCCAGGTCTATTGTGCCACCTGCGGATGTATCAGCGGAGCCGAAGCTCTGTGATCGTAAAGTCAATGGCTGTGATACGTCTGTGCCCTGCGCCTGACCCTGTGTGTGTGTGGGTTTTTTTTTTTCCCGAACTCCCGGCAAGATAGCAGAGAGGACAGCGTTTGGTTTATGGAAGTACGCACATTATTTTCAATTTGTCAACGAAAAAGAAAAGAACATAACGGTAAAATGCACACTCTGCTTTGGTGAAAAGCTTCTGTCGACCGCCAAAAATTCTACCTCAAATTTAACGCTACGTTTTAATCACTACTTTGAAGAGTAAATGTTAGAGGACTGTGTTAAAGCGAATTTAGGCTTGTGACTGTGAGTGACACTTTAATAATAATTAGTTCGGCTATTAAGCGATTTGTCATTTGCCTGTGTGGCAGTGAAGGATTTAATTCGGTTTGTTATCATTTTTGTTTGACAGGCAGATGTTAATTTCTGTTAGATCATTGGCTGGCTGGTTGTTCATCATTTCTAAATGGATTTAAATCTGCAAGCCTGTTTAAGGTTGTGTTTACAAGTAAGCATACTTGTACTTTGATAACTGCATTATTTAAAGTTAAAGAAAAATCAGGAGTTATCTTGTGGTGCTCATAATATACAGTAGCCTAGGCTACCCGGGCTGGGTAACGTTAGGTGCGAATTTTGATTAATAATATGTTCTGTGATAGTAAATAAATAAAACGCCATGTGGAATAGCCGATTGCTGACTGTCTTTCCTGTTATTGTTATCCTGCAGTGTTAATTTAGTCGGATGACTGACGTTATTCATTGTCGGGAGACGGGAGTCACGACTTCTAGGTGCATTTAAAGGGGCCGGGGGCTGTGTCTGTCATGTGTGAGCCGCTGCAAACGGCTTTTAATTTTTGGTAACGCATGAGTACTCTAACGCGTTACTTTTATGAAGAGGTAACGCTGTATCATAACTGATTACTTTTAATTGATGGTAACGTTGTAACCTAACTAACTACTTTACAAAGTAACTATACCCAACACTGATCACAACTCCTAAGTTTCTGGTTGTCCTTGAAGGAGTAATGGTTGATGAGCCCAGCTGTATAGGGAAGTTGTGATTAAGCAATGGGTTAGCTGGAATCACCAGGAGTTCTGTCTTCGTAAGGTTAAGCTGAAGGTGGTGATGGTCAATCATCCAGCTAGAAATGTCACTCAGACAGGCTGAAATGCGAGCAGCTGCCGTCGGGTCATCTGGCTGGAATGAGAAGTAGAGTTGGGTGTTATCAGCGTAGCAGTGATAAGAAAAGCCATGCTTCTGAATGACAGATCCTAATGATGTCATGTAGATGGAAAAGAGAAGTGGTCCAAGTACTGAGCCTTGAGGAACCCCAGTAGCAAGGTGGTGTGACTTAGAAACATTACCCCTCCAAAACACACTGAAGGATCTGTCAGAGAGGTAAGACTTAACCCACAGGAATGCAGTTACAGAGATGCCCATCCTTCTGAGGGTGGACAGTAGAATCTGGTGATTAACAGTGTCAAAAGCAGCAGACAGGTCCAGTAAGATTAGTACCGAGGATTTTGTAGCTGCTCTTGTTAGTCGCAGGGCTTCAGTAACCGAGAGCAGAGCAGTCTCAGTTGAGTGGCCACTTTTGAAGCTAGATTGGTTGCTGTCCAGGAGGTTGTTCTGTACAAGGAACATAGAAAGCTGGTTGAACACAGCTTGCTCAAGTCTTTGCAATGAATGGAAGAAGGGATACCGGTCTGTAGTTTTCAAGAAGCGTTGGATTTAGAGATGGTTTCCTGAGCAGTGGGCTTACCCGAGCCTGCTTGAATGCTGAGGGAAATGTTCCAGAGTGAAGAAAGGAGTTGATAATGTGAGTAAGCAAAGGTATGACTGAAGAAGAGATCACTTGAAGGAGGTGAGTGGGGATTGGATCAAGTGGACAAGTAGTAGGATGATTGGACAGGAGAAGTTTGGAGACGTCCATCTCTGAGAGTGGGGGGAGGATAAAGAGTGTGCATCGGTCATTGTGTAGTTGTCCTCAGTCTGCGGTGTGGAGAATTGGTCACTGATGGATCTTGTCTTATTTGTGAAGAAAACTGCAAAGTTGTCTGCTGTAAGAGTCGATGGAGGAGGTGGTGGTGGCAGATTAAGAAGAGAAGAGAAAGTCTTGAAGAGTGTCCGAGCGTCACAGCAGCTGTAAATTTTGTTATGGTAGTAGGATGTTTTAGCCGTGAAGACATTTGCAGAGAAGGAAGAGAGGAGAGACTGATCATTTCCTGCCATTTCCTTTCTGCAGCCCTGAGTTTAGAGCGACATTCATGGAGAACCTCGGACGGCCAGGGGGCAGATGGGGCGGTGCGTGCTGGTCTAGACAACAGTGGGCAAAAGTTGTCCAAGCAAGATGTTAAAGTGGAGCAAAGAGTGTCCGTAGCGCTATTCGTGTCCAGAGCAGAAAACTGAGAGAGTGCAGGAAGTGAGGATGAAACCACAGAAGATAGGCGAGATGGAGAGAGTGAGCGTAGGTTCTGTCGAAAGGTGACCTACGTTGGAGTGTGAGGCACTTCAGGAGTAAGTGCTAGTTTAGCAGTAATGAGGAAATGGTCTGAGGTGTGCAGTGGAGCAACTGAGGAGTTGGCCACAGAGCAACAGCGCGTGTAGATGAGGTCCAGTTGGTTGCCTGATTTGTGAGTCACTGTAGTAGACAGTAGCTTGAGATCAAATGAGGTGAGCAGAGTTTTGAAGTCAGCAGCCTGGGGTTTATATAGTTGGATGTTGAAGTCATCAAGCAGTACCAGAGGAGTACCATCTTCAGGAAAGTTTGATAGCAGCACATCCAACTCCTCCAAGAGGTTTCCCAATTGACCTGGGGGACGATAAATGACCACAAAGTGGATTTTAACAGGGTGGGTTACAGTAATGGCATGTGATTTAAATGAACCAGTACCTGTAGGTGATGGCTGAAGATCAAATTTCCATTCTTTTGATATAAGGAGACCCCTACTTCCACCCCTCCCAGTGGTACGAGGAGTGTGGGAACAAGTGAAATTAGTGGAGAGGGCTGCAGGGGTGGCAGTATCTTCAGGTTTAATCCAAGTCTCTGTCAGTGCCATGAGGTTGAGACCGGAATGAGTAGCAATAGAAGAAATGAAGTCTGCTTTGTTAACTGCAGACTGGCATTTCCAGAGACCAACTGGAATAGAGAGGGTAGTAGTAGAGGTCAGAGGGACATGGCATAGGTTTGTCAGACAGGCCTTCCTACGACGTACATAGCGTGCTTTCCGTGTGTTAGTAGTGAAAGCACATATTGACTACAAGTGTAAGAGATATTTGAGAACAAGGTATGCAAAAAGTAAAGAAAGGGGGAAAAAAAGCAATACTCAGGTGCCCTGTCGGTGTCCTTGCCCGGTGGAGTCGCGCAGGTAGAGTCGATTTCATCAAAGAAATAGTGTCGATAAAGTGACGTTGACAGCCGAGAAAAAAGGTGGCACTAATGCAATCTATTTTTGCTTAAAAGAAACCTAAACTGCTGTATACGACCCGCAATGTTTTTAGTACATCCTGGTGGATAATTTTAAGTCATGTAAAGATTCCTCTCAGTTATAATGTTAATACTATCTTTATCCAGAAGATTGCTATTTTCCAGCCGCTCACCGTATTAATTTCAGCAAAGTAAGACGTGCAATTTCATAATAAAAACAGCATTTTCCAGTTAAGATGGCAAACAGATAGGCTTTTTTTTTCTTTTTCTTTTTTTTTACAAGTTCAAGGGGATACTTATATGTTTAGATTGTTTGGAAATCTGTTATTTAAATCGCCATCACACCACTACGCACAAACAATGGGTGCCAGAGTTGCACTTGCCTCAAATTTCAAAGGTAAAATGCATTGCACTGAACTAGGTTCTTAGGGTTTCCGCAGGTTCTTAAAAACACTTTGTAACCATGTAAAACTCTTAAATGATACAGAAAGTCTTAATTATAAGAGGTCTTAACTTTTGGAGACCCGTTTGGACAACATCCCTCTGCAGTAATGACGTCACTAAAACCCGCCCACATGAATACACAAAAAGGGGCTGTGGCCTTGATGCGCTCCGACGGAGAAGAGGAAGAGCTGCATTTTAAGAGTGCTTTTGTCGCCATGTTGCCATGTTATTTTCATCTCGGAGTCCAATCATCTTTGTTTGGTCTTCCCAGTGACGCTGTACTTAGAGATCAATGGTTACAATTTATGTTTAACCTGCTTCCCGAAAATTATAATCCACATGTAAAACTATGTGCAGCTCATTTTGCTGAGGACAGCTTCCTAAATCTCAATCAGTTTAAGGCCGGATTAGCACAAAGATTATTCTTGAAAGATGGAGCAGTTCCCTCTTTGTCTGGAGAAGGTGTTGTTTATGGTCCACAACCGGTAAGTGTATTTTATTATTTAAGTTGGTGCGTTTAACAGTTTCTGTAACTTATTACACAAAGGGCAACGATGTATAGCTTTGTTATCTAGATGTTAGGGCTGTGCAAAAAAATAGATTTTCATGCGCATCTCGTCAGTAAAAACGCTCTTGTGATTATGAGTACATCTCCAGCACATGCGTTGTTTTACTGTTTATGGTTCAGATCAGGATTGCCAGTTTTTCAAAACAAATCCTGCCCACTTGCTTATCAAAACTAGTCCTATTACGTATCCAGGAGGGCAGCGTGTGCTAAGCTGCTGTCGAATCACAACACAGGAACCGCTGGCCCAATCAGAACTCATTACGTATTTCTGAAGGAGGGACTTTATAGAACAAGGAAGTCATCAGCCCGTTTTTATGACAGTGAAAACAGCGGTATACAGATAGGTGAATTGTGTGAAAAATACTGTTTTTTTTACACGTGAAACATGAACACGTCATATTGCACTCTGTAAACACAATCAAAGCTTCAAAAAAGCACGAAAAATGGGACCTTTAATTTTTATTTTAACCAGCTATTTTATGGTACTATTTGGAATAACTATTTATTTATTTGTTTTTAATAAGCCCTTTTTAGCTGTCCTCTTATGTTGTTTTGAGAATGTTTTGTAGGCCACTAATAAAAAATAGAACCTTTGTCAATTTGTTTGTTGCAAATTTACAGTCAATGCAATTGGATGCTTGTTTGTTGGGCTGATATTGCTGTCAACTGACAACAAAGTTTCCCTTCTCAATTAGCTTAACTACACACGTTTTATAGTTGATAAAATCTTTAAACACAAATTACATTAAATACAGCCTATTTAAATTTTCTTTAATAAAAAGACGATGTAAAAGGTGTCTGAACATAGATTAGTAATCTGGCCTCTTGGTATAAAGGAGAAAAAATGCTGACTCTTATCACTATTAAAGTGATTAATGTTAAAACCACTAAATCCTAATGTAATATGTCCCAAAACACACTACATGATACCATTATTTAATGGTTTTAATGGTTAAAAGTTGATGGTTTGTCATGGTATTCGTAGTGGAAATAATTAGAATTTCTGTGAAGGTTTCTATTGTTTTTGTTTGCAGGGTCACCATGGGTTTTGTGATGTTATTTGCCATAAATGTGACAGGAATGCTGTAATATTGTGAAATAGTAGCGAGTGCTTGTAGTTGTGGTGAGCTTATTTGGGAGAAAATTCAGGGCCGTTTCTCACTCCCAGTCCATCCCTGGCTCTGACTGTAACTCAGCAGCCGGGTTGGGTAGAAAACAATAACCCAGCATTAACCCAGCAAAACTACCCAGAACCTGGGTACCAAAAAAACATAAAAAAAACAATATGTATTAAATTAATCACTAAAATTTGTCTGAAAAAAAAAAAAAAAATTAAATAAAAAAATAGTGGGTGATCATTTGGACCCCCTTTTTCATCCATGTCAACCCTGTCTCCAAACATTATTTAGGGGCTTCTGTTCGTCTTCATGGCTGTAGGCATACTTAACCCCAGTAAGAGCTTTCTGAATCAGCGTTTAGTCAGTAATGCATGTGAAATCAATGGGCTGAAATGAAGCTGTGTGCTTTTCAGGTTTAGTTCTGTCCCGTGGCTCCTGCAGTCTCGCTGGCTCATACTGGGCAGGGGTGAGGATGTGCTGTCAGAATCTCTATTGAGGAGCTGACATCATCACAGAAACACACAACATCATCACTATGGAAACAAGGCTGGCCAGAAGGAGTTTGGTCCGGAGGAATATAGGATTTGGACACGTTAGGGGCCTTTCTCACACAAAGTGTTCAGGTGCTTAAAACAGCTAGACTGAGCAGATTTTTCAAAAATGTGTTTCTTATGGTGCAAGACGCTCAAAAAACAGTTCAGTTCGATGGTCAGTGTTTTTCATTGGATTCTAGTAAGATATATATTGAATTTTATTGTATACTATATATATATGTGCATGAGTGCTGAACCCTTTACCTCTTTAGCTGTGATTAGATGGCTGAAGTGTATTTCCTTGAGGGAGAGGGCAGAGGAATTGACCCAGATCATGTCGGAAGTTCAGGAGTTGAGCTGTATTTGAAGGAGTCTGAAAGGCCAGAGGGAGATCGGGCTATTGAGGCCTGTTAACTCACAACAGATGTGCTTCTCAAAGCAATGGAAGAGAGGGAGAGATATGGAGATAGAGCGTACATAGAGGTATAGAACTCAATATAGTCAATATAGTAACTGTTTTACAGTGTTGCTTTGCATCGTGAAGCGCTGTGAAACTGATATTAAGTCTCATTTTTCCCTAGATAATGTATTGGATGTCTCATCACGGTCCAGTGAAGGTTCCAGCATTAAACACTAGATGGCAGTACAGTCACAGCATTGATCTAGAGGCATTATCCACGAGATGGCAGCACAAGTTGATAAATTTGAAATGTGTGTGTGTGTGTGTGTGTGTGCGTGTGTGTGTGTGTGTGTGTATAAACCACTGGCATTATCCATGAGATTGCAAATATAATTTAGAATAAAACCTTATTTGTTATTGTGGTTTCAGAAAAAACAACAACAACACAAACAAACAAAAAAAAAATAAACATGACCTTAAGTGACTCCATATTTATCCTATAGTATCCAATTGTGTGCTTGAAATAATATACTGTATAATATACATTGTAAGTTGTATGTCTAAATTTAAAAGAGCAATCATTTGAATTTACTATGAATCACATAAACACAATCTAAGATTGATTTGGCGTATTCTTAGCATCTCTGATGTCAAACTATTATATACATTTACATGCGGTTGTATGTAATCATCAGATTAGTAACAGTGATTGATCTTCTTTCCTTACACAAAATACACATATGACCTATTTTCTCCAAGGCATACTGTTAGCAGTATTTCTGTATAATATTTCAACATAAAATCCAACCAAAAATGATGAAAAATACCCTTGTCTTTTGAACGAGTATACCTTCATTATATAGTTAAGCCTTGTTTGAACGTATGCCAGTGTGGTATTATTTTATTCTCCTGCTTATTCAAAATCTATTATAATATTATAATTTTATTTTGGAAAACAGAATACACAATTTCAAATTTGACCTTAGTGTTTGTAAGGAGCACATATCATTGCTAGAGAGAAGAAGGGCTTTTCAATAGTTTAGTGTTGCTTTAGTCTGGCAGTATATTAATATGTAGTCTTGTCTGTCTGTGCTTATATAGTTTATTGTCTGTATTTCGAGTTTTACTAATCTCAGTATTTTAATGTTGCTCTTGACAGTAAATTAATACTGGGTTTAAAGCATTTTACCATTGTTCCTGTTGTTATTTCATTATCACTCTAGTTTGATGGTATATTAATACTCCTCAATCTTTTTGTCCCTGTTAGTGTAATAATGTCACTAAAGTCAGTTTGTTAGTATTCTGTTGTCACTCTGTCAATATTTTAATGTCACATAATGTCCCCTAAGTTGTTCAATGTTGCTCTAATCTGACAATATATTAATATTACTCCTAGCATTTTCTTATTGTTAGCATTTGATTTTCAGTCTAGTTTGTGAGTATCTTAATGTCGCTCTAATCTGTCAATATCTTAATGTCTGTCAATATATTAACGTTGCTTTGTTCTGTCAGTATTTTAATGTCTCTGTGAATATGTCAAAGTTTTAATATCGCTCCAGTCTGACTTATACAGTATTACTCTCATAGCTTTTTTTGCTCCTATTAATATTTCCAACTTAAAATGGCGTTAATGTCTGCCGGTGCTTTGTCTCAGTCTAGTCGGAGTATATAAACGTTGCTCTAGTCTGTCAGGACTTTGTGTCATGCTTGTCTGCACATGTCATATGTAACAGGATCTGTTTCATTATCATTCAACCGGCTCATGTACTGAATGTAATGAAAAATCCAAACACGGCGTGTCACTGAACACGACCTATGACCTAATTTCTCTTGAACTGTATCTAATGGTCCTGACCCTAACCCTGATGGTTCCAGCTCCATCAGAGCTCTGTAAAGTTGCTCCACTCTGATCTCCATGTCCAGGTCTTGTTCTCCACCCGTCACCCCTTCTTCACCCCTCGGCGTTCCGCCACGATCCCCTCACACCCCTCCTGTGCTGTACCTTTGTCCCTGTTTGAATATTTCACATTGCTGTTGCCGCTGGTGCGTGATGCAGGACTGAGCTCTCATTGTGTGCACGCGTGTGGGAGCGCTGGTATGCGGGCCCTTGGCGTGTGGTGCGACGGGGCATGCGTGTGGCCGCTGACGCCAGTCTGCCCGCCTGTGCCCGCCTGTCTGTCTCAGCACGCCGCTGTTTGGACACACCTGACCGAGGCTGGAATCACCCACATGGCCGCCCAGGTTTTATCTCTTTCCTTCGTTCTCCGGTCGTACATTGACTCCTTCGATCTCTGTCCTTGTTTCTCTCCGCGCTCCTTACTGTGCTCTTTGTGTTTGACTGTCTCCCTCTTTCACTGATTTTTCTTTCATGTCTGGAGTGGTTAAAGAAAGAGTTCATTTATTTCTCGTGTCTCTTTCGGAGCCTTGTGAATCGTATCATGTGATTTTGGGCTTCATTCAATCAGATTTGCTTGAATTGCTTATGCTAGTAAAACTTGAGATTCAGAGCTTTAGGTTATGAACTGTCCAAAATCTTGATTTATGTTTGGTGGCCCAAAGTAACATTTTCAAAAGACATTTAAATATTAACTCTCTTTTCCCAATAGAATAGTTTGCGTTGCTCCATCTATGTGTAGATTTGAGGTCTTTCTAACTTCAATATACTGATGTTGCTCCAAACAGTGAGACACGTCTACAGTCTGCTATTCATCTGAAATATCATGTCTTAGAGGACTTTTACACATTTCGACTTTTCATTATCAGATTGAACATCTGATCAACTGTGTCTAAATGTACTTTATGTACCCACCGTGTAAGATTTTTGGAGCTTGTCTGTACTTTAGATCTCCATTTACTTTAACTGTAGGGCCCGCAGTAAGTGCTGACAGAATTTTGGTGACACTTTAAACATTCTAACTATAAATAACTTCACGAATACATAATAACTACTATTCATGCTTCATATCATATATATTTTTGATGCTCCTGCAATACATAATCAAAGCTTTTTCTTTCTTACTGGTCTGCATAAGACCAAACGAATATGAGAAGAACTGGACATCCACTCAGTGGTGTCAATGATGTTGAATGAAACATCTTGTACCTCTCAGATGACCCTGGCGGGAAAGGTTAAAGCGTAAAGTTGCAATCTGTTCGTCGTTCCTGTTTCTCTCCGCTCTGCACCAGGGCAGCTCTGCCACTTTTGCACATTTTTTTAGTTGCATGCGATGATAAGATTCTGTACATATTTCAGACTTATCTTATTGATTTGTTGGTTTGTTTTCACATGCTGGGAGTCGTGTCCCCGTACTGTCATGCCTGTTAAATCACAATTCCATCTGAGCAAGTGAGAGAGAAGGAGAGAGAGAAAGAGAGACAAAGTGGTGCCCCATGTTTATCAGATCCATGGAGTTGAATTCCAGATGGCATGATAAGGAGAGAAACAAGCAAACAAAAACTCCAAAATAGAAAGTATGGAAGTAAAAGAGAGGGCAGACAGGCTGACGACGGGAGCCCTGGTGCACTCTGGGAAAATTATTCGGGATTGTGCTGGTTTGCCGCTCCTTTGATTTGCTCAGACGGAGCAGGTTAAAAAAGTTTGTTATTTCAAATTCATCCTCAAACTCAAACTGAATCAACATGTTTTTTGTTTTGTTTTTGTTTTTATAGCAATATATGACAATTAAAAGTGAAGGCATTCTTTAATGTAGCCTCTGCTTTTCATTCGTTGGTCTCCTGGAGTTAAAACTGTGCGTTAGAGTCAGTGGCATATATATATATATATATATATATATATATATATATATATATATATTTTTTTTTTTTTTTTAATTTTTTTTTAAGTAACAGGAACATGTTTAAATATTTTTCACATTTTGGCACTTGCCTGCCAAATCCAAGTAAGCAAAACCAATATACCGGAAACAAAATAAAATAAGAAATTATGCCACATACATGACCCTTTGGACCCTCCTTGCTGTGTCAAGGTCAGATCATGACATTGGTTTCTCAGTGACTATATTAATTAGTTCAGGATGTCAAGTGGCATTACTCAAAGAAAAATGCATTTTAAAAATCTTATCTTTAATATTGAAAAACTCTTTAGAACATTGTGAATTAGATAATATAATGTCATGTAAAACTTTATTATAATGTATACATATGCATATATTAAAAATGACGTTTGACATTTTTCAGTCATTAAATCAAAATATATATGGTCAAAACAGTGTATTTAAAATTATATACGAACATAAATAAAAAGAGCATATTTCTTAAAACTTGGTTTGCTTTCAACTCAGGATTTTTACACACCCTTTGTTGTCACTGACCCATGAGTTATCGATTTCGCAGAGGTCTGAAGTGGGATTTGCCTTCATTTAAAGGTTTTTAAGGTATTTAAAGGTTAGGCTGTTGGGGTGCTCTGGGGTGCCTACCACTAAACAGCCCTGTCTCATGCTGCGGTAGTATGACGAGCTCGCTTCCACAAAGAAAACAGGAAATACACTCGAGCTAAAACCAGCATAATCCCCGTTCCGAAGGAGAGAAAATAAGGTAAAGTTTTTGAACGGCGCACAGCTCTCCCATCTGTTTCATTTTTGATGGGTTATGATGACCCGGCCATGACCTCTCCACGTTCTGCCTGGTCACAAGGAGTGATTGCATGAAACAAACCGAATACAAGAACTAATTATTTGTGCTTGATGAATTTGCTGGCTCTTTGGCAAGTTTAGATTGCGGAAGATGTTTATGAAAGGGGCAAATCCACACGGATCCCAAATCAACACTGACCCAAAACCCTGAACTTGTCAGAAATGCCCCCCAAACGTTTTCTGTCAGAGATTAGACGAACGTGTGAGAGCAAGGAAAGCTAAAAAAGTGTGCATAATCATTAATGCAGAGTGGCTCTGAGAGTCGTTTCTCTCTGACCTGCATGTTCCCGGGTCATATCAATCCCGTGCCAGTAGTACAATTTGAAGTGTGTCACTTCCTGTTTTAGGTGGCGTGTAGGAAGAGAGGCCGTTCAGATTTGAAAGCGTATGTCTGGCCAACAGGATCAGAGGATAAGACTGTTTGTTTGCTTTCGCTTGCTCAGAAAGGCTAGGGGAGCTTGGCCCTCTCTGTTTTAGAAATGATTCCCTCTGCCACACACACACACACAGTCCCCAAAACACACTGACTGGAACCTCCCTGACCTCCATCTCACCCAGAATCCCTGGGAAAAAGCAGACAGCCAGAGTGAACATTCAGACACGAAATCACAACCAGACCCGTCATTGAGCACAAGAGCCTTCATCCAGGCCAAACCACCCAAGGAGTCGGCCCCCTCGTGCCCAGAGAGAGAGCCCTGCCCTGGGGCAACACGCTCAGCAGCAGCCCTTGTGTCCACATGGAGGAGGGTGATTATTGCTGGAGATGGCGATGAAAAGCGACACTTACATGATTATGAAAACATGTTTTGAAGAGCATCACTGCTAGTCAATAATAGCATTGTGAGTCCAGAGAGGATGACATTAAATCACAAAGAGAATTCTGGGAACGCTGCTCCGTATAGGTCAGACTGGGTTGCTTTTTCATCTGCATCTGACTACTGATTTTTGCGCTGGCCATGTTTGGTTTGAGATCCCATGATCGAGGTCAGGTAAAGGGGACTAGAGGAACGGACACGCGCACACACTCAACACACGCCACCCTTTTCCGACCCCTGCCTCATCTCCCACAAGCCCCTGGGTGCAGAAGCCTGGCACCAGACAGTTATTCCAGCCCTCGGGCGGCAGAACAACTACAGGTCACACAGTCAGAGAGAAACAGAGATGCAGAGGAAGAAAGAGGTTAAGGTTTGTGTGTGCGAAATGCTCATGCTAAATTTCATATGAATGTGAAGTTGTTGTTTTTTTTTGTGATGCTCTGCGCTCATTGCAACATATGTTTTATTCTTGAGGGATGTGTATTTTGCAGTTTCAGTGGTTTTTACACTTGGATTTTATGTTTTGCCAACACAAAACAGCCTCTTTACTCACTGACAGGAGATTTTCTGCCCCTTTAAATGTTTAGGGTTTGTTTTGAGTGTAGATTTTTTTTCTCCTTTAAATATGCTAATTAAACAACATATACATAGCAAGACCAATCCTCATTGCTCTCCCTCTGTCTGTTGTTCCTCTTTATATCTTTTAGCATGCAGTTTCTGTTCCTTCAAATACAAAGTAGACCTTCCTTTTTTCATGATCAGTAAATTAATTAGTTGTGCTGTTTTCGTTTTTTAATTTGTGTCCTAAGCTCATGAAAAGAGCAGAAGGAAGCGGAAAGAAGACTCTGTGATTGGATTAAAATTTCCCTCTCTTTGTAAACACTGTGACCTGAGTTTTTGACGTGCAATTTTTCGCGCGTTTAATGACTGTTTTCGTACCCTTTCAACATGCGCGTCTTCATAACAAGGGGAGTGGAGATGAAGGCCTTATTTAAAGTTGCCTTTGAGTCTTTGTGTGCCGCATGGGGTGTATTTTGCTCTGTTTTGTTCAGCTAAATCCTCCGTCTGTTTGCTCTAAGAAGAGCCCTGAGCGATTAGTAATATTTTGACTGAAGAAGAACATTTTACCCTCCTCCAGGTTGGTTGATTCTGTTAATTGTGTGGAAGCGTGTGTGTGTGTGTGTATGGGTTTGTTTGTGCTCATGGATTTACTGTGTTTATGAGTCAGACTGATTTACTATAGTACAGGTGGTAAACACAGTAAATCACTGCAACTTTTTATGCACTTAATAGGCTCACAACACATACTACTTAGAAATACAACTGTACAGTTAAACAAGTACAATTTACAAATGTTTGTGACAACCAAAACTGTTAGTAAAAATAGTTCTTTTTTTATTTTAAATACCATTATCATTAGAGTTTTTGTTACTTTATTTAAATTGTTGTAAAAAAATAAATAAACAGTTTGACACTGTTTTAATGAGAATTATTAGGGCTGCACAATAAATCAAAATAAGTGTGATTATCAAATTGGAAATGCTGTGATTTAATTAATAAATATGCGTTGTGTGTTTCAGAGTGAAGTGAGCAGCTCATGATGGATGCTTTATATTTTGTTTGGCTTGGGAATGCAAAATGTACCAACTTTTTGCATGTCCCATACTTAATATTATTATTATAAGCCACATAATTTCTGCCAAATTGTGCAGCCCTACAAACAAGCACAGAAAACCTGGTATTTTTCATATCACAATTACATTTTCACCCCTAATCGTGCAGCCCTATGACCTATTTTGTGACTATCGGGGAGTTGAATAGTTCTGAATAGCTTGTTTGTGATGATTTTTATTTTATTATTTTCTCCACATCCTTATACTAGTATTAGAGTAAATGATCACAATATTTGCGTGGCTTTAACCAATGAAACGCTGAAGTGTGAGGTCAATGATTTGTGTTTCTTAGCATGCTTTGGGACGTGTGTTTCTGTGGATGGACGGTCAGGAGTGAAGTAGCATGGCCTGAAACGGGAGCGCAGACCTGAGGAGAACAGGGTCTATCAGGAGAGAGGGTCTATCAGCACAGGCATCAATGGAAATCTGAGTGGGGGCCATTAAGCAGAAGGAACAGTAGCGGAGTGGGGGGATGAGACTTGGAAAGAGGGAGAGAGAGAAAGAGGGAGAGGGACAGGGAAAGGATTGTTCAGAACAGACTGACTGTCCTTTTAGTCTTATCTCTCACAGCTTCTTTTACAGAAAACTAAGGAGCGAGCGAGAGAGAAGGGAAAGGGAAAAAAGAACACTTTCTCTCCCTGCTATTTCCCTTTCTCTGATTTCTCCTATGTCCGTCTCACTCCATTTCATTCCTTCGCTTTTCTTTTTTCCATTTCTCAGTCTTTACCTCCTCACTTCTTTTTGCTTCTCTGAGCAATGTTGTATACTGGATCTTCTCAGAGCTAACACTCACCTCCGTTATAAGCATATTTAATGGAGAGTCTGTTTTGCGCCTTAAGTTTGCAGTAATATGAACAGAAACTGCATCGACAGTGATGTACAGTACCTCCAACTGCAGCTTGTAGTGCAAGCCATTAAGGAGTGTTTAAAATAGTGAGTATTAAACTCAGATTTTTACAAAAACATTTCCTACATACAAAACAAAAAGTATGCATTTTGAGCAGTAAAATCTTTCTGGTGTAAACGGTACTTTTGTAAATAGTCCTTTCTGTTATTCTTGAATGAATGAATGAATGAATGAATGAATTAAATAATTAATGAATTAATCCTGTTCTTTTTACAAAACAATATTGGCAGCTGTGGTAGGCAATAAATAAATAAATAAATAAAAGCATTAAAAAAAAAAAAACGTAATGTTTAACAGTTAAAAATTTTACTTTTATAATGTAACTTCAAACAAGTATGTTGAAGTACTAACAAAAAGTTTATGTAAAGTAGTTGATAAACTATCATGTTATTTGATATTACATTTAAAGGTAATGTATATAAATGTACTTAACTGCATCTTCGTCAGTACAAATATGTAATTACAAAAATGTATGACATTTATTGCGATGGGAATTACATGAAAATTATTCTTTACTTTAAATGCTTGTCAGTGCATTCAACAATAAACCATATTTCAAAGACAACAGACTAATAACTATGATATTGAGTTGTCTAAATTATGCTTTTTTTCTGTCACGTATGTACATCTTATGTTGTGTTTATCCTGAACTATTCCTGAAACATCTGATCCGCTTTTCTCAAAAGGCTTTGTTTGTTCAGCATGGATTCATTCAGTACCTGCTCAACCCCACAGCATGTTACCTACTCAGATATTTAACAACGAATATCTGTCTGAAAGAGGGTTTAAGCTGTAATAACATCAGCAGTTTAAACTTGAAGACTAATGCAGACACCCATTGATATATTCATTTTGTGCCCTAAATCAGGCTTCTCTCTGTAGTTATTAAAAAGCCAATTTGAAAAGACCAAAATATGTTTTACTTTTACAAACATAAATCATACCCCAAATCATGCAGCTTGTTGGACTATTAATATTCTATTTATTTAGACTTATGATTTTGACCTTTGATAGAGGCATATTCATGGGCTCGTTTGACTTAAGCCAAAAAGTACTTACTATAGAACCATTATACTCTAAAAGAGTATGAGTGAGTGACATTCAGCCAAGTACAGTGACCCATACTCAGAATTCGTTCTCTGCATTTAACCCATCCAAAATGCACACACACAGAGCAGTGAACACACACACACACACACTGTAAACACACACCTGGAGCAGTGGGCAGCCATTTATGCTGTGGCGCCCGGGGAGCAGTTGGGGCTCAGTGCCTAGCTCAAGGGCATCTAAGTCATGGTATTGCCAGCCCAAGATTCGAACCCACAACCCTACGGAGTCATACTCTCCAACCACTAGGCCATGACTTCCCACCCAAATGAAATGTGTTGGCCGGGAAAGTATGCTAAAGTGAACTGAATGTAATGTTTTCCAACACTCAAATCGTATTATGCTTTTTCAAATATGACTTTTTATGTTGTGTGTAACATAGCTTTTTGTGAATATTAAAGGCTTGCAAAGTTTAAAAGATCAAAGTGCATGGTTAATGCATGCATGACAAACAAATGACATCCGCATCACTGTAGCGCCATTTTGGAGAATATCCTCTGAACGCAATCTGCGTACACTATCCTGTGTCAGCCACGACTGAAGGATATATGCTTTCTACATGTATTTACGCTTGCATTTGAATGAAAACAGCATCTGTGCAGTGCCAATGTCACAGAAGAGCATACGCTGCTTGTGTTCAGCGGATATTCTCCATAATGGCGCAACGGTAAATACGTTGAAACACAGAGGAGACAAATTGGTGAATAAAGTCGTTATTTTTGTTTTCTTCGCGTGCAAAAATTCTTCTCAATGCCTCATAATGTTACAGTTGAACCACTGATGGCAGATGGACTATTCTGACAATGTCTTTCATACTTTTCTGGACCTTGGCAGTGTAATTTACTCGGCAGTCTGTGGGACAGTCACAAGCCTCCCGGTTTTCATCCAAAATATCTTCAATTGTGTTCCAAAGATGAACAAAGCTTTTACGGGTTTGGAACGATATGGAGGTAAGTGACAGAATTTTAATTTTGGGGTGGAGTATCCCTTTAATAACAGGCATGCTAATCAGCAACTAGTTAATAGTGAGAATCGACCCTTATTCTAAAGTGTTGCCATGTTTTCTTTAGCAAATGTAAAAATGTAGCGTTTGTTTTGCAGTCTGCCTTTTAAACAGTGTCATCCTCATGTTCTCGCACAGTATGTGTGTAGGTACATTGGCATAGCATGTTCAATGGCTGATAGAGAGGAAATGGGAGGGGTGTGTGTGTGTGTGTGAGGGTGGGGATAATTAGATATCAAAGGCAAGGGTGGGGAGGGAGGCAGAGGTCTTCTCTGATGCTAAAGCACTTATTAATGAGATAGGCCTTATCTTACCTCCTCGGAGGAATTCTGCCTTTGATCGGCCCCACTTTGGACTTAATACATTTTTGATTGATAGGCGGAGATGACAGAGGAAAGAGGTGAGGAGAAGAGAGAGAGAAGGAAGAGCAGTTCAGTAAAGATGGAGATGCAGTTGTTTCAATGCCCTTCATTTGCCAGAATAACCAGTGAAATGGGATCATGGGAAGGCATTAATTGTACTGGAAAGAAGAGAGATGTTGAGCGAGCCGTTACCGATGACTCACAGACCACACAAGAGCGGCGAGGTTGATGGCTAGCAGGAGGAATTCTGGGAAGTTATCGAAGGTGGGCATGGTATAATAGATAACACGTGGCTCTCAATAACACACAAACACCACATATACAGACACACAGGCGATGTGTCACCTTCACTTCCTACGACCGAACGTGGCCATTAAAGCCGCGTGACTCCATGTCGTGTGTCTCTGTCAGGAAGAAAGGAGAAAGAAGGACGAGAGAGGAGGGAAGGATAAAATGAGAGAAGCCATAACTGCAATTCTATCACTGTCCATTACTTACATTCATCATAAACTTACACTCACACACTTCCATTTAAGACATTCTACTCATAGACAGGTTATATCCACCACTCACAGAACATTCTGTATGAAGACAGGATTTCGATCAACTTGACGACATTTCAGGAGGCCACATCAGTTGTTAAAATAATATAGCAGTCGAAGGCAAGTTTAAACTTCCTGTGGAAGAAAGAATGGAAGCTCATTTATTCAGAAGTCAATGTGACATACAGTAGAAACTATTCTAGAAACTATTAACTAATCTGACATACTTAACTAAGAAAAGTACATCTTTATAAATATAAAATGTTGTGGAAATTTATTGGATTTTTTTTTTTTTAATTAAATTAATTGAAATTAAAGTAAGCCAGAATCTTTTTCAGTTGGGGTGCATGACTATTCCTATGTCCCGACTGAATCTTATTGAATTTTGTATCTTTTAACCCCTGTGTAAAAAAATAAAAAAATAAAATAAAATACTGAAATCCAGAATCCTGAAGTATAATGGTTTCCATATAGATTTTAAGCAGCATTGAATTTTATTTAATTTTAATTTAATTTTTTTTTTTTTTACAGCTGCCAAACTAAGTTACACTCTTAATAATTGTTTGCAGCTTATGGTATTAATATTGAATGTGCACGTGTGGGAGTAATGTTTCAGATCAGCATAGAGCCAAGACTAACCATTTCATAATAAACCACTTAACTCCCCTCTCCAATGGCACCAAGTTCTACCTTTTTTGTTTGTTTTGTTTTTTGTCTACCAGTTTGTTTGTAGGTTCATTTTCACGGTCTAACCTTTACTGTCTGCCCTGAGAGGTTGATAAATGTTGAGACTTATTGAGTTTACTCTGAGGTAATCGAACTCCAGCAAGGCCTTCAGTGCCAGGTTCAAATATGGATCCTTCTGAAGTTTCATGTAGGGTAGTTTGCAGTGAAATTACAGAGTTTGAACCACTATGGACAAATTCCATTTGACTTATTTCCTTGATGCTGCAAAGAGTATGCAAGTGGGTGAGAATCAAAAGAAAGATGATGACAAAAGAAAAGAGGAGGGCAAAAGAAACAGAGAAGGGGGGACAAATCCCATTTCAGCGACATGAGTGGTATTCCAGAGATGGAGGACAGACAGGAAAAGAGCTATAAAGTATGGAGCGACAGCACACACATCACACGGACAGGCCTGCCGCCTGCTCGGCTGATAACACAGCCCGTCTCGCACCTCTCTCACCCTATCAACATCATCCGTCATCCACCCACAAACCCCCAGCCACCCCAACCCATCTCCACCCAGCCCTGCCCAGCCACACCTGCTGTATGGTCCCATCTCCATCTGATAGAACTGTCATCAACCAGAGAGAAAGATTTTCAGATGCCATGTGTATCATCGATAATATAAGCTCTCTCAGATGGGATGTCTGTGTTGCCATGCACTCAGTCTTGTGTGTCAGGCTAAGTCACCTTTCTCTCTGCATTTGAAAACTGCTGAGAATGTACTATAGGAAGTGTCTCGCCTGGTAGAGAACTTCTAGCAGAAATCTGCAGAGCTTTCTGGAGAAATCTGCAGGTTGGTCATTTTGGGGAAAGAAGGATAAATGTGTTGTAGAATTGCAGAAGTATATCTTTTATTATTCGTTTGTTTTTAAGAATTTCAGTTGAAAATGCTATATTGCTGAGCTTTCAATAATTAATATTTTATCACCTCAGGCCCAAACTACCTCTCATTAATATCCTTCATTAT
The DNA here is from genome assembly GCF_023724105.1 of Carassius gibelio. Taxonomy (NCBI): domain Eukaryota; kingdom Metazoa; phylum Chordata; class Actinopteri; order Cypriniformes; family Cyprinidae; genus Carassius; species Carassius gibelio. Next base: position 6,756,638 of record NC_068406.1, read on the forward strand.
TATTGTGTCTGCAGGTTTGGACAAAATGTAGAATTATCTGTCAGTTGTTCTGTCGTTCTGTTTTATAATTACGCTGGCTTGAGAAATCAAACAAACTGTTAAACTATTTAAACTTAATATTCTGCTGAGACTAACATTTTTGACTGAGCCACCAAACTCGGCAGAGTATGTTCACTTTCTCTTCTTTTGACACTTTAGCGGTCAAATGCATACAAGATCACATTAAAATATATGATATATTGGCAAGTAGACAGTCATTTATGTCTCAAGTGAGCATAAATTGAAATAAATCAGAAGTTGATCATTATAATGGATTTATATATTAAAGTGTTGGCATTTACCAGCTGCAATTCTACAACACATTTGTCTTTGATTCCTCAAAATGACCAACTAAACTAAATGTCAAAAGTGGATAATTGATTTAAAAGTAGCATCATTCACAAACTTCAACATCCAAACAAACAAACAACAACAACAACAAAAACATAAATTTGATAATGCCTTCAGGCACCAATAAGTTGTAGTGCTCTAACATCCTTTTGAAACATTCACCACATTAAATAAAATCCAAAAGATTCTGCAGACTTTCCCCCTCAGTCAGCACAGAAAATGTGGAAAAAGAGTGTTCATACTATTCCATCTGGGCCACATATAACCCACATGTAATAGTTTAACCACAGTCATAACAAATACTGCAGTTAGTCTGTTACATGAGAGTCTTGTTCATAAACTATATGTGATCATGTTTAAGGTACCTTCTGGTGCGCAGTTATGAAAGTTTTTTTGAAAGTTCCTATGCTGAAATGTAATTTGCACATGTGCATCAAACTCCTGGCATCCCTTTGTCAGAAATGACAATTAGACGAAAATATATCCAAAGAGAAGCAAATGACCCTTCAAGGCCACCATTGTTCTCTCATCACTCTGGGTTTTGTTTGCGTATCTCCCCGACTCGTGTGTCCTCGTTACTCTGTGTGTGAGTTTGTGCTTGTGTGTGTGAGGGAAGTAATTATGCAAATGATGTCCCAGTGAGGTACAATGTCGATACGAACACCCCGTTACCCACATGTGCCTGTGTATTTACACAAGCACACATTTCATCCCTCCGACTGACCTGTGACCCTGCAGTTGCACAACTCTCTCAATTCTGGAAAGACAGGTTCAGAGGACGGATGACAAAAGGCCCAACAATGACTGTCATTGTGGCCGTTCCTGCTCCGTTTTATCTGTCTGCAGGGAAGACCCAGAACCCAGGGTATAAAAATACTTAAATATTGAATGAAGGGAAAGAGTGCTGTCAGACTCTTTATTTAAGCTGTCTGGAGAACTGCCTGATGGACCGCAGTCTTTTTGTCTGTCCCATGGCCTCTCGCACTGTTTTATGAATCTGTTTTGTTGAGTTCTGGATGTTTTCCCTTATTATTAGCCATTCTGTTTTCTGCAGAAAAGAAGTGTCACTTTCATTCAGATTCAGAAGATTGACAAGTGAAGCTTGAGGAGTTTCAAATGAGTGTAATGAGTTTCTTTCCACTTTCCAGTCATCAACCTTGGGTAATAGGTGTTTTCTTTATTCAATATATGACCACTTTTGGCTCTGTGTACTATTAGAAAATGAACCTTTAGTGATGAAAGTGTGCTTTACTGAATTTATTCATAATATTCACAAGTGGAAATTAATAATCACCTTAGCCCCACAGTAAAATTCACAACACAGTGTCATCTCCTTTAGTATTTTCTGTATGTTCTGTGATAGAGATAATAACTCTAAAAAATATATATTTTTTATCTGTATCCTATATGCATAAAATGAATTTATATTTTCTCTCCTTTTGCACAATTTGACGAAAAAAATAAAATCCAGTTTGCCTAGAATTTGCCTGGAATAACAATTTGCCTGAAAGCTTGCTATTATTACTTTATTGAGGTCATTTAAAAAATAATAATTTCATTTAGTAAAACAATTTACTATATATCATCTTAAAATATAATCTTGCCATGTAATATTTTTTAGTTTATTTACCTTTTTGTGTTACTCTTTGTTTAGATTATCTTAATTAAAAAATTTATTGATTCAAATTTATCATGCATTTTCAAACATTAAAGCATAGCAAAAGTAAACAACAAAATAAAACATTTCCAAGTTAGTTTTAATATGACCATGATGTAACAAAAAACAAACAAAAAAACATTTATTCTTGCTTTAATAATTATTATTGAATGTTCATCAACAACAAATGTATTTATTTATTCACTAACTAACTTGCATAAAAAATCAAGGACATAAAAGTGTTGGAAGTTGAAGAAACTTCTTACATGTTTATATTCACTGTAGCGAAATGAATAACAACAACCAATTTCATAGCAGAAACATTTGAAGTTAACTCTGTTGCTTCTTTTGAGGTTTGTTACGACCACAGTCATGTAAGCACGCATTTAAAACTGAGAATAAAACACAACAGCAGGACCACATGCTTGCAGTGCATTTGCCAGAATATATTTCTGGCCTAAATTTCATCTCTTCGGGCAACAATTTCAGTTTATTATCTGTCCAATGTAACGCTACTTCTAACCAGCTAATGTAGCCAGTTTAAAAGTTTTCATTTATGTGACATTGTTATTACATTTTCAGAATAACAACATTAGCCAGTAGCAGCGGTGGCTTGACACACGTATAATCTGGCTATAGTTGTGGTTATTACTGTGATCCAGTGGCGGTAGACTTATTTATGTTATTGTGGTTTTACAACCGAAGGGAATGCAAACGACTGAGCGGACTAAACGGATTACATTACACAGTCATTTCTCCCTTTCTCCTCCCTCTCTCCATCTATGCCATACCTGCCCGTCTCTCTCTCTGCTTTTTTCTCTGTGCCTGGGGAGGGAATTGGGCTGGTAATGCGTGTTCAGTAACAGGAGAGCCTATTGAAGGAGCCGTGCTGCTAATTTGCCATGGCCATGTTCCCCCTGAGTGAGGGAGATCTGCCTCACCACACACACACACACACACACACACACACACACTAACATGAAAGCAAGAAGTTTATATTGAGAAACTGACATTTAGCAGAGTTTAATATTGAGTTATATAATGTGATTTTGGGCCAATTAGATTTTACAGTGGGTGGAGCTACACAGCATGAAATCAGGCGGCCAACAAAATGTTTTGTCACTTTTGGGAGAAAGCTCTTTTTTTTTTTGCAAGTTTAGATCTCACATTTGTGAGTTTATATCTTGTAATTGCGAGTATATAGGCCCTTTCTTATATTCCTGAGAAAAATATCTAAATTGCAAGATATAAACTTGCAATTCTGATTTTATCTCACAATTTCAGAAATTTCCCCTCATAACTGCAACTTTATTTCCCACAATTGATTTTATAGGATTTTTTGGTAATTCTGACTTCATTTCCTGCCATTCTGAATTCAATTCATATCTCACAATTCTAATTCTAAACTGCGAGTTTAGAAAGTTATGAAATGTTAATGAGTTGATTACTTTCTGATTCAATAAATAATAATAATACTAATAATAATTTCTAAAGTGTTATATTGTAAATTTTATACCTGGTAGAATAATTGTTGTGATTCATTTTATATTAATAATGAAATAATATAATATGTAGTAATATGAATCAATAATAAATGTGGTTGCAATTTATTTTACAGTATGTGTACTAACATGTACTTATAGTGTACTTACAGTGTATTTATCTAAGAAAGTTCTGGTAATACAAGGTAACTACATGGGGTAGGGTTAGGTTTAGGGGTAGGTTTAGGGTTAGTACCTAGTTATTACATAGTTAATGTAATTACTATAATAAGTATATAGTATGTACATGAGGAACAGGATGGTAAAATAAAGTGCTACCATAAATGTAGTAATCTATTAAACTGTTTTATATTGCTGTTTGCAAATGCATTAAGCAGATCAAGACCTTGCATTGCATTTCAGTTAAGGGGGTTTAGGAGACACTGAGGAAGAAGAAGAGAAGGGCCACAAAGCAATTCCTCCCTTTAAGTCCCATTTCTCTCACTTCCTGTTGAACTCGGGATTAAGACTGGAGCAAAAGCGATGACGGTGGGAATCTAGTGGACCCTACTTTGAGCCCTGACCCCTCCATTAGCTCTAACGGCTCCAGACACAACAAATTCTGTGTGTGCAGATCAGACCGAATGAGCTGGGAAAAGGAAACTGAGGTCACTAATTACTCAGAGAGCAGAAGCTCATTGATTTAAAGCAAGGTGGGAAATAAAGACATGCATAACAGGGAAGCAGTTTTTACTATGGTTAATTTAAAGGTTAAATGGTATGCATTAAATAAAGGGGAGTTAATATAAATGAAATAACTTAAAAGTTAACTGTCATGAATACTGTTCCTCATCGTTTTACTGTTAATGCTTTAACTTCACCAGTGCGTCAGCAGCACTATGAGATAAAGAACTGAAAATGTGTGAAAACAACAATACTGTAATGTCGCACATTCTAAAGTGACACTATTATCTTAGATGTGATTGATGAGCTGGGAGCCCTTGACGTAGTGTCGCCTAGATGGAGACACCTGTGAAGCTGTGAAAGTGCTCATGTGAGAAAAAGTGTGGCATGTGGGTGAATGCTTGACGTCTGTCAAAGTACGTGCTGTACTGCCAAAGTTCGACAGTTGTGAAAAGCCTCTAAAATATCCTGGTTATGCGCTCTCCATGGACCGGTGGAAAGAGTTTATGTGTGTGTGTATGTGTGTGTGTGTGTTTGTGTGTGTGCGTGAACTCTGCTTACACCTCAACTAAATGATGAACTTAGTGGTAGCTTCTGTGTGTGTGTGTGTGTGTGTGTGTAAGGGCAGATAATTATATATAAATTTTAACTATATAGAGAGTTAAAATATACTGAATTTGACATTAACCATTTTATTTATAAAAACTTTTTGTAATTTCAGCAAGTGAGAATGAAGTGACACTGAAGACCAATATAATGGCTACTGAAAATGTTGTGTTGCCGTCACAGAAATAAACAAACAAACAAAAAAAAAAAACATTCAAATACATTCAAATAGACAACAGTTCATTTACATTGTAATAATGTTTCACAGCATTTCTGTTTTACTGTATATTTGATCAAATAAATGCAACCTTGGTGAGCATGAAAGAAATCTTTTAATCAACATAGAAAATCTTAAAGGGAAAGTTTACCCATACATAAAAAAAAAGAAAATGCTATTCATTTCTCACCCTTAGGCCATCCAAGACATGGGTGACTTTTTCAGTAGAACAGTAAAGAACATTTTTATCTGAAACCATGGTCATTGATGACTGATAAAATGCAAGTCATTGGCTACCATCACTTAAGACAAAAAAAGCATGTACAGGCTGCATAAAACAAATACTTGTGGCTCCTGAGGATAAACTGAGGTCTTATGAAGCAAAATTATTGATCTGTGCAATAAACTGATGTTATTTACAACGTTATTGCCTGTAATCAATACCTGTATCACCAGTATTCCTTTAATTATTCCACACTTGTGAGCATTAGTGTATATCACAATAATTGTATTCTATTGACAGCTATAGTTAGTATGTTTTGTCTAATAGAGATAATAAACAAAATAATATTATGTTTTTATTTAATTTTTTGTCTTTTTATTTTACAGCTAGCTTTTTTGGGTTCTTCAGAAAGGAATCCTTACATTTAGGGCTTTGTGGCATCAATATTTTTTTTAATTCCTGTGTTAGAGATCATTTGCTTAATGTTATCTTCAGTTGGATGACATTAAGATGATATCAACAGCAACAGTTCTAAACAAGCATGTGATGATATCTAGAGCCACCTAACCTGTAATTAAAGAGGTAAAGGTCTACAACAGCAAGCCCGCAGCATTCCCCATTTATCAGCATAAACTCTTCAAATTCCCACATCATGTTCTGACTAACAGATTTACACATCCCTCAAGTGTGCAAGCTTCTTTTTGAACTGCCATGAAACCCTAAAATATCAGGAAAACCGTAAAGACTCAAAACTGCAAATCAAAACCCACATCTCACTATAATCAACCACCATCAAACCTCAGTTGTTAGATAAAGTTTTTCAGTGGTTTTAAAACATACCATAACAAACTGAAGTGTCCGGTCTGTGAACTGTTGTCCAGGGATTGTCTCTCTGTGTGTGTGTGTGTGTGTGTGTGTGTGTGTGTGTGTGTGTGTGGATATGGGTTAACAGTCTGGTTCAAGTTGCATGTTAAACAAACAGCACTTTTGAATGCTGAGCTCCAGAGGTAAGTAAATTAGTGTAAATTTGCACAAGTAACCTAATTTTGAGGGAAAACATATGCAGGAATTTTAATTGGACACAATGGAGCTGGAATCACGCAGCAGCCGGAGACAAATTATCCGAAACCGATGGGAAGACTAATGGTTTGTGTAGGCTGCCGCCGCTGCTGTAGAGAGAGAGAGAGAGAGAGACAGACAGATATAGTTACAGTCCAGTCAACCAAGCATGAAGGAATGGGTCAGTTTGTATCCGGAAGTTATTTATTCTGTCGTGGTGGGGGAAAAAAGATATAAATGTGAGATTAAGGAGTAATTTTACTCATTTTGATGTTGCAAATCCCACCAGTAGAAGTCAGTGTGGTTAATCAGTAATTTTTCTTAAAATTTGACTTTAATGTTCAGTAGGTATGTGGCGTATGTTTATGTAGCTTGTGTCGGAGGGCGAAAACGCAAAAGAGAGAGAGAAGTATTTGTTTATAAACGGGCAGTGACAAGGGGAAAGCCATCTGACATGTTTAAACTAACCTGCCATGAACCAGTCGCCAAACTCCTTCACAATTCTGCAAGTGTGTGTATGTGTGTAAGTTTGTGTGTATGCATGTACAGTATATGTGGATTACAGAAGTTAAAACGTGTTTTTTAATGTACATATGTTACCCCTTAAAACAGCGCTTTATGAAAACAGTGGCTGGTGGCCAATCTGATAAACTCAGAAAAAGACATTGAGAGAGTGAAAGACGGAGAAAGAGAGAAGGGGGTTGTGGAAGAGGAAGGGAATTTTGAGGGAAGAAGTGAAAATGCAAGGAAAATTGAAGATTGTCTTGGTATGTAATACACATTATGGTGTAGTTCATCCAAAAATTTACATTTTGTCATTGTTTCTTGTTTCGGTCCTGAACTCACCACTTTTTGCAACACACCAAATTTTAGTTCCCCTTCAGTGAGCTCCACTGTGACCAGATCACTGAGTCAGTAAGATCCGAATCAGTCCAATTTGTGATTGAATCATTCAGCTGGCTGTGTGAACTAAATCAAATGATTCATACAAAAAACAATTCGCTCAAAAACATGATTTGTTTATGAACCAGAAGAATCACTTATTCACTCATGAACTCTAAAAACTAGGGTAAACGTTAAGATTTTCATTAAATAGTGACTTAAATAAGTTCTGTCCCTTACCCAAGGTCATTAAATTTAATGTCTGAATCATGTGGACTATTTGAAACATTGTTCAGTGGTTCTTTTGACTCCTTTTTTTTTTTAAGTTTGAAAGCCCATTCCCCATTCTACACAATTTGAAAAGAGTAATAAAATACTGAGTAAAATTCTTGCACATTTCTCTCTTTGCATTTTACATGTTTTAAACGACATTGATGGTGATTGAATTGAATTGAGTGAACTATTCCATCTGAAATATACATGAATATAATATATGTGTTTACCTACAAACAAATGCCCTGGGGCCCATTTCAGAAAGGAGGTTAAGTGAAAACTCTGAGTATGTTAACCCTGAAATGAGGGAAAACTCTGGGTTTTCCATTTCAGAATGGGAGGTTCCAGGAAAAGTTATTTTCTTACTAAGTATTTTTTTTTTCTTATCAATCAATCAATCACCTTTATTTATATAGTGCTTTAAACAAAATACATTGCGCCAAAGCACTGAACAACATTCATTTGGAAAACAGTGTCTCAATAATGCAAAATGATAGTTAAAGGCAGTTCATCATTGAATTCAGTTATGTCATCTCTGTTCAGTTGAAATAATGTCTGTTTTAATTTGCAATCAAGTCAATGATATCGCTGTAGATGAAGTGACCCCAACTAAGCAAGCCAGAGGCGACAGCGGCAAGGAACCGAAACTCCATTGGTGACAGAATGGAGAAAAAAACCTTGGGAGAAACCAGGCTCAGTTGGGGGGCCAGTTCTCCTCTGACCAGACGAAACCAGTAGTTCAATTCCAGGCTGCAGCAAAGTCAGATTGTGCAGAAGAATCATCTGTTTCCTGTAGTCTTGTCCTGGTGGTCTTCTGAGACAAGGTCTTTACAGGGGATCTGTATCTGGGGCTCTAGTTGTCCTGGTCTCCGCTGTCTTTCAGGGCAGTAGAGGTCCTTTCTAGGTGCTGATCCACCATCTGGTCTGGATACGTACTGGATCCGGGTGACTGCAGTGACCCTCTGATCTGGACACAGACTGGATCTGGTGGCCACGGTGACCTCGGAACAAGAGAGAAACAGACAAATATTAGCGTAGATGCCATTCTTCTAATGATGTAGAAAGTACAGTGTTATGTGAAGTGTTCCGGTTCCAGTTTACCTAATTAATGCAGCCTAAAAATCTTATTTCAAGTACTAATATATATATTGCGAGATTAGTCTGTAAGGTGTGTGTTTTTGCGCCAATGCATTGTTAAAGGATCAGTGTGTCATGTAATATTCCCATATAAACTTTAACAGCCAATTAAAAATATTGGTAAAGTAAAATTCGCTAATTTACGAGATCAAGACATACTTTATTAACCACTTGGTCAAGTTTAATGCATCCTTATAGAGGTGTGAAATCAAGTGATGAATCAATTAAATCATTTCTAACAGCACTTAATGGGAACAGCATCATTCACATAGAGGACAGACCATCAAATTATTTAAATTCACATGTTACTGAGTAGCAAAGATTGAGTAGCTGCACTGATTATTTTCATGCCACTGATCAGACTTTGAAATGTAGTTGAGGTATCAAAAGGTTTTATAGGGTTGACTGAAATAATAATGCAATAACTGACACTTTAAATCAATGTTTCAAGCAACATCAACAAAACAATTGAACAATAAATAGATAAATATCAGATTATATCTAAACATGTAATATGTAAAAATGTAATAAATGAAATTATGTGTGATTTATGTGCAAATTATGTGCAATGTCTTAGCTACTAGGGATTGTTACATAGAGCTATACAGGCATCTAGTAGCAACACAATTACATTACAGCTAATAAATTGTGAAAAATGTTTATCTTAACATTAAATTTCAAATAATGTGTTCAGATTTGTGGGAACTCACAATGCGCCGAATCTCCACAAATTAGTGTTGTTACAATGACAACCAATTTGAAATTGACAAGAAACTGGTCTATGTATATATATATATATATATATATATATATATATATATATATATATATATATATATATATATATATATATATATATATATATATATATATATATATATAATCTGGGGGAGCGCCAATAGGTGTGGTAATAAAAATAAACAAGATTATTTGGAGTGTCTATTACTAAGTCCAAATCTAGCGTAGCTCCGCCCTGTAATGTCACACAAGGTTAAATACAATGCGCATGAATAAAGGGCTTCAATGGTGTAGGTTTGACCGGGCTCGAGTCTGTTTTTTTTTTTTTGGAGCTCGTTCTTCTAACCTTTCCCATCACACATCACATTAGAATTATTTTCATTGACTTTATTCAGCATTGTCTTCTCTTCCGGGTCTGTTGTGAGAGAGAGTTCAAAACACTGCAGTTTAGTGATATCCGGTTCATGAACGAATCATTCAATGTAACCGGATCTTCTTGAACCAGTTCACCAAATCAAACTGAATCATTTGAAACGGTTCCCGTCTCCAATGAGCATTAATCCACAAATGACTTAAACTGTTAACATTTATAATGTGGCTGACACTACCTCTGAGTTAAAACAAACCAATATCCCGGAGTAATTCATTTACTCAAACAGTACACTGACTGAACTGCTGTGAAGAGAGAACTGAAGATGAACACCGAGCCGGTGTTTAAAATAAATAAAAAATTTATTTTTCACCACTCTGACGAATATTAGTGCACCTTAACTGAATTTAATCAACACAGACACACATGCATTTATTTTCAGGGGATATTGACATGATAATGCAACATGGCACCATTTTCCTGCCTCACATCTCTCGCACAGGAAACAGGAAAAATAAGGCTTTTAATGCCATCCTAACTAATTTTCTTGATCATTCTTTCTTTTGAATTCTCTCTGTCATTTCCTCAGCTATTTCCCTCCGCTTTTTGAAGATTGAGGAACACTGCCGTGTTGACTGAAAAAAAAACTTTGTCCTAGATCAGCTCAATCTCCTCTTCTTTAAACACCCCCCGCCATTTTCTGTCACTACAGGAGACGAACACACGTTGCTGAGCTTCTTTTTCCCCCCTTCCTTCTTCCCCACTGGCTGGCTAAAACACGGTTCCCCTGCCTTTGAAGTGGCTGCGTGCAGAATGGAGATTCTTTGCATGGTAAATTCGCCCCAACGCCCGCAGCATATCCATTACACAAGTTTAAAGAATGCCGGAGACCCGTTCGTGAAGGCGGCCTTTTTTCCCCACTTCACAACCAATTTCTCTGCGTTTTGAACTTGGGCACTCATGAGCCATGTAATCTATAAATTAGGCCCGTCTTGGGCGCGCAAACTCCACCAGCCATACTGTGTTTGAAGTGCAATTATTTTGCTCATTACAAGTTCATTTTATTGTTATAGTTTGCAAATGTTTCCCGGGGTCACAATCTTAAAAGTTTGAGAAGAAATGCGAAAGAGGAAATTAAGAAGGCTTTGAGTAGAAGTGGCGGCTTTGAAGGATGCAACCAGTCTTTCTCTTAAAGTGTGAAGATATTAAGCATAAATGACACTATCAGCTAAGGACATGGAGGTGATTCAGAAAATAAAGTTGGTTAATTCATCTCTAACTGTTTCTTTAAATGGAGATTTAGTTGTAGCAATTGGAAGGTGGAAAAATTACAATTCAAACTTATATTGAAATGAACTTCAGAACGTATAATGTTTAAGTCTAATATAAGTTTGATTTGTTCTTGGCATTTGCATTATTAAATCCCATGTCTGGTGCTGCATCTAATCAATGGTACTTATGTCTGAATGCCAGTTAGAGTATATGAAATATGTACAACTTCCTGTATGGATGTGTTTTCAGTGAGTGTGTGTGTGTGTGTGCGTGTGTGTGTGTGTGTGTGTGTGTGTGTGTGTGTGTGTGACTGAATTATGGAACAGCAAAACAAGGCCAGCGTGTTCTCTAATTTCAGTTTTGCACACTAATGTTATCCGGTCCCGGAACAAAGCAAACATTTGTGTTCCTTTATAAAGGCCAGTCCTAATGACGTAACAGAGTCTTATATCATCCGCTAAGATCAACTTGAAATAATAGCCATCACTTTTAAGCCGATTTGATATTTAGTGTCTCATTTCCAATTAAGCTTTCTGATATCAGGCCTGCCTAAAATGATGAAATGAAGCTAACAGTTTGCTGCAGTCAAGAGATCACCCTACAGATATGCCGTAATAGCTACACTTTTCATTAGTCACTTATAATTAACAAAAACAAGAAGTGCTATAATCAGTTAGTGGTCCAAAGAACAAAATGTAACCACTGCATGTTGACCCATAATTTTACCACAAAGCTCTTTAAAAGAAAGAGTATTTTTGCTTGTCTCTATTAAATGTTTGGACCTTTTAGTTCCCTTTTGATACATCACACATACTGTGTCGCTAGACGCTTATGGGGAAAAACTAATTTTTCTCTGAAGACTGAAGTCTTCACAATCACAGTGTAACTGCATGGCCATTGGTTCGTGCATTAAATAAAAAGTGAACCTATGGCTTGGCTGCAGAGCTGCATGAGCCTATGGTGTAGATGTCCGCCAGAGCCTGCCAGAATGGGCAATCTAGCTATAAAAGTTTGCATTTTGCCATAGGATCTCAGATCGATTCTCCTTCAGTGATGGCAATCTTCTCTTCGCTGATCTCTGGGACTTGAAGTGCTTGCCAATGACATGCCTTGCTGCGGACAGAAGCTGGCTTTTTCTCTTGCATCTGGCGAGTCGCAAGTGGCATTGTTTCAAATGCCAAGCCATCATTGCAGCTTGTGCAGGGTTGCACTGCACACTGATGATGGCCACTCAGACTGCATATCCTGTTTGGGCAAGCCCCACACAGAAGCGGCTCTGAACGAAATGGAGTGTTCACACTATGCGTACATGAGTCTCGAGGGATGTGCAGAGCATTTTACAGCTGCACAGAAGTCATCCCACTTCCTCTGCAATGGCCACCTGTCACCCCACACCTACACCAGCACAGCAGCCATTGAAACCAGTGCCATTGCCCACTCAGCCTAGTCAAAAGCAAGAGCCTCAACAGCACTCCCACTTGGAGTATCAGACTGGTTCCTGGGATTTATAAAACGAGTTTTGCTCAAAAGTTTGCTCAAAGACCCCAGCGGTTCTGTGGTGTGGTCTCTACCTCAATGTTGAGCAAGAACACTCATGTTTACGATCGTGTTACGAGGTGTTTACGAGGTGAAGAATTCACTGGCAAAAGGAGCTGTAGAGATGGTTCCGTCAACTCAGAGCGAGTCAGGCTTCTACAGCCGTTACTTTTTCATCCCCAAAAAAGGATGGTGGCCTTCGGTCCATCCTCGATCTCAGACACCTGAATGAAACGTTCAGGATGACTACCCTGAAGCGGATCTTCTTGCAAATTCGCCCAGGGTACTCGTTCTTCTCTCTGGATCTGAAAAATGCTTACTTTTACATCCAGGTAGCCCCCCCATTACTGACGATTCTTAAAGATTTGCCTTCAAGGGAGTGGCATATCAGTACACAGTCCTGCCTTAAGGACTGTCTCTGACTCCCCACACTTTTACGAAGTGCATGAACATGGCCCTCTCCCTTCTGGGAGGATGGGAGTCTGCATTCTGAATTACCTCAATGACTGGCTCGTCTTAGGCTAGTCAGAGGTGAAGCTAACATCCCACAGATCCCTCCTCCTCAGCCTCTTAAGAGTCCCTGGGGCTCAATTTTGCCAAGAGCTCACTGACTCCCAACCAAAGAACCTCGTTCCTGGAAGCAGTTTTCACCATCAACATGAGGGCGGTAGTCGTGCCAGAACATACACTGGCCATACAAAAGCTTGCGGCATCCTTCAAAATCATAGCCTCTTGTCCTATCAAGGTGTTCAAAGGATGCTGGGCATCATGGCCTCTTCATCGCCGGTACTACAGCAGGGCCTGCTTCCCATGAGACCCCTTCAATACTGGCTGAAACCTCGAAATCCACCCCATTTGTGCAGTCACAGATGCATTCATGTCAGGGTGAGGCAGGCCTGTGTATTGGCCCTGGCCGTTTGGAAAGGCCCACAGTGGTTCAAGCAGGGCAAGACTATGGGCTTGATTCACAGAAAGAAATTTATCTCGAAAGATGCATCCAAAACAGGTTGGGGAGCTCTGTGTAAAGACAGACTGACCTTCAGCTCCTGGTCAGCATGACGGTGGTGTCCTATATAAATTGCCAGGGCGGGCTAACCTCGAAACTCCTTTTTGACATGTTAAAATGCCACTTAGAGTGGGCACATCTCAATCTGCATTCATTGAGGGCAGCACATGTGCCTGGCATATTGAACCAAGGAGCAGACATGCTATCTCGGAGCAACCTCAGAGGAGTGGATGCTCCACCCACAACCGATTGAAAAAATTGCCTCAAAACTCTCATTGCCCAACTTATTTTTCAAAGAGCGAGGACATGTTGGCCTACGATTGGCCCAACCATTTTCTGTATGTTTTTTCCCCGATTGGTCTGATCCCACAGGTAATCAGACAGATCAGGGAACACAGACATAGAGTCCTTCTGGTGGCCCCACTCTGGAGGAACCAGCAATGGGTGTCAGTGCTGTCTTAGCTGCTGACTGCAACCCCTTGGCCGATTCCTCTGAAGCAGGACCTTTTCTCTCAGGCGAACAGGACGATTTGGCAACCCCAGCCCAAGTTGCGGGCTCTGCACCTCTAAACACTATCTCACAGGCTAGGGCCCCATCTACGAGATTCCTCTGTGCTGTTAAGCGGTAGGTCTTTCCACCTGGTACACAACATATGGCAAAGACCCAGTTTCATGTGACATACCTTCTGGAACTTCTGGAACTTCCTACCTTCAGGACCTGTTGGACAAGGGCAGCTCCCCTTCCATGCTCAAGGTCTATATGGTATCTTTAGCAGCTTTCCACACTTCTATAGCCGGACAGTCTGTGGGCCGGAACAATTTAGTTGTCCTTTTCCCGAGAGGATCCAGGAGGATCAATCCACCCAGGTCCTCCACGGTCCCTGCGTGGAACATGCCCATGGTCATAAGAGCCCTCAAATTCTCCCTCTTTGAGCCACTACAGTCTGTAGAATTGAAAATTCCTGTCATCGAAAACCACTCAGCTACTGGCATTAGCATCAGTTAAACGAGTATGTAACTTTCAGACTCTCTTGGTAAGTCCTGCCTGTCTTGAGTTTGTGCATAACAAAGTTAGCTTAGGCAGTCTAATTCTTCAGGCATTGCCTGTTTTATCAGGTATTCTGGTGGGCTCTGGTGGGATTCTACATCAAAGGCTTGTGCATCTCACTATTGAGCTGCATGTTTCCATGCATAGCATATTGGCAGTTTATTATTATTTACAAAACACATATGTACACTTGGTCTTAAGTTGCTGGGGTATATTTGTAGCAATGTTTCCTATTTCCAGTTCTAACAGCCAAAAATACATTGTATGGGTCAAAAAATGTTTCTTTTATGCCAAAAATCATTAGGATATTAAGTAAAGATCATGTTCCATGAAGACATTTTGTAAATTTCATTTTGTAAAAAAAAAACTGTAAATATAATAAAAAATTTTTTTTATTAGTAATATGCATTAATATGCAACTTAAAGGGTGCTTTTCTCAATATTTAGATTTTTTTGCACCCTCAGGTTCCAGATTTTCAAATATCTGTATCTCGGCCAAATATTGTCCTAATAAACTATACATCAATGGAAAGATTATTTAATCAGCTTTCAGAGGATGTATAAATCTCAAAAAATAAATAAATAAATAAAATTGACCCTTATGTCTCGTTTTGTGATCCTGGGTCACATATTAATGGCTTACTCTGCATGATCATATTTTAGAACCCTTAATATAACACTTAAATATGTTAATTGCTTAAATAGGTTAATTTTTACTTAAATAGGTTAATTGCTTAAATATGCTGTGACATCACATTTATGTTGCATATTTGTCATCCATTCTGTGCATTATATTCAAAGTAATCAGAAGCCATATATGAAAATAATATATTATGACAACAGTATATATCCAAGTGTAATAAAGTGTAGTGTTCTATCAGACCAGTTTCACGTTAAAAAGCACAGTCGTAACTATATGATGTCAGCTTATTTTCAGAAACTAAAGGATGTCTCAAGAAGATATTCTTCTCTATGGTAATTAATCAACAGCATGTTACAGATGTAGTCAATAGAGCATGCATTGAATCAGAAACATGGCTTAAATAATTTCCAAAATTTTTACAAAGTATTTTATTATTTTTTTATTTTTTTATTTATTTTTTTACTGCAGGCTTATGTATATTTACCCAGGCATGATTCTGCAACACACTAGGTTTCGGCAACAGTAAAATAATAGGTTCAGCGTTTACTTTGTTATTCTTAAGAAGTGAAAGCAACTGTAACCATCTGAGCTTTGTTCATAGTTTTGATTGAATCCACTCAGTTTTATAACACACACACACACACACACACACACACACACACACACACACACACACTTGTTTTTCTCTTTTTATCAGCTCAAGAGTTAGTGAATGTTGCTTCTCTCTCTTTTCTCCCCTTTTTTCATTCTCAACTTGTGTCTTTAATACCATCAATGCTAAATAAACTTTGCCCACATAGTTGCTGGCGAGGTGCCCGCGAGAACAAAAACAAAAGGCAGAACAGGTTCAAAGGCAATGCATCTACCAGCTTTCTCAATTCCTTTCTCATCCCTGTCTCTTCTCCCTCTTCCTTTGGTTTAGGCAAAAGCGCTTTGTCTGGTAAACGGCTCCATCTTTTTGATACAGGCGTTTATTAGCTGTTGAGTTTAATTAAAAAAGGCCATTCATATGAAAATGTGACTTTGATAGTGATTGGTTTCCCCGGCAGCCTCTTCCAGATGCTTTTAATTAGAGCACTGTTTGATTGACATCAAGCCTGTAGGCTGGTGGCTGACTGCGACGTGTACACACACACATACACACACGAACACACACACACGCAAACAGTACACAAACACTGGTATGCACAAATTCACTAATGCAGTCACATGCACTGTGTGTACCACAGATCCAGTTCGTTTTGACACAGTGAATGGCCAGGTAATTAGTGAGGAGGCAGAGCTGAGCCAAAGTTAATCACCTTGGCCTTGTCAGTCATGCTCTTTGCACATTGTTCACACATATAATTAATGCAATGTCCTCAAATTGGCGCCCATACAAGCTGACCGGCAACACACACACACACAAGCCTTTCATGAGAGCGGCCTTAAAGTAAATTTCTGGTTCAGTACAAGTTAAGCTCAACCGAGAGCATTTGTGGCACAATGTTAATTACCACAAAATAATTTCCACTCATCCCTAACCTCAGTTCAAAAACTGATGTTACAGTGAGTCCCTTACAATGGGAATGAATGAAGAATTATTAGTATTAATATATATATATATATATATATATATATATATATATATATATATATATATATATTTTTTATTTTTATTTTATTTAATTTTTTTGTGGAGAGGGTGATTGGGGAATGTGAAGAAATGTGAAGTTTACAATTTTATAAAAACACTTCCAATAATTATTCTGTTCAAACTTAACATCAAGCCCATAGGATTAGAGAGAGAAGCACTTATGTTGGAAGTGAATGGAGCCCATTTTTCGAGGATTTAAAATCATACAATTTTATAAAAGCACTTACATTATTTTCCATCGTTCCTGTAATTTTTCACAGTTACTTCAGGATTTTAAGCATTACATTGCCAAGTCAGTGAAGTAAAATGTATCACTACATATAACTATAAAACATAAAAAAAAGTAGTGAGTGATTTTTTTTTCATGGTAAAACAGTTAACACAAATATAGTCTTGTGGCTATACTATTGAAACAGTGAGTATTTCTTTGTTAATTATTAATAAATTAATTTATATTAGGAAGGACAATTGTAAAACAAATTTGTTACATTTTGCTTGAAGCCATCATTCCTAATGCATTACGAATGTATTTATAATATACATTGCAATGCATTATATATTTTTATAAATAATTGTTTACTTGCAGGTTCCTTGTTATACGTGAAATTGGTTGTTTATTTTAATTATACTTTCTGAGGTCTATAAATTAATTGACATAATACACTGTGGTTACAGTGGTCATTCATGTATTATACATAATGCATCATACAGGCTTCAGTTACCGTCATAAACTGAATAAAACTTATCCCAAACGAGCTTGACTTTACTGAATTTATGTGAGCCACTGATTTCAGTACTGATGTAACCAGAAACCAGAAAAAGGTTATTTTTCTTTTGTTTGGTCACTGCGGCACAGGCCTCATCTGCTCTCTGTGCACGCTCCCTCGCTCCCTGGTGTATTATCTGAGTGTCAGCTCAGCACGTTGCACTGATAAATGTATTCCACACATGTTTATGGCCGCTGGTTTACGTGGAGCTTCATCCCAACCTGACTTCTCCAAGTGTACAACTCCATTTTATGGAAGAATACCAAGTTATGAGAAGGTTTTGGAGGGGGAAGAGAAAGAAACGTGTCGGGATGACTGATGTTACAAAGTAAAAGTCCCATCTGCCCTCAAGGGTTATGGTTGTAATACTCCTCCTTCTATGTATGATTCAAAAGCGTGTACACTCTAGCGAATCCAGTTCACTTTTCGCTGTCCCCCTCTTACCCATGTCTAACTCCGACCCGTGTCTTGTGTTTGCACTGTTTGGTTTGCCCGCCGTTTGGCTTTGATTTGGGAGACAGCACTAAAAGCCTGGTGAAATCTGTAAAGAAACCTTTCAGGCCAAAACCTTTTTCCAATTACCCAGTCTTCATTACTGCGCTGTCATAGCTCGCTCCATGAAACTCTAGGCCTTTACTTGATGGCTGTGGAACAAAAAGCCCTGCTGTTGTTTTTTCATATAGACTGATTTCCTGTTCACCCAGTTTTATACATGAGAATGGGACTCAGATATCATCCAGTTGGAGGCACAGACAGAAAATGGCCTTTTCTTGCCCAAACTGAAATCCAGGCAAGCTGTCTTCCACAGGTTTCATGATGGATGTCCTCCTAATGTGTCTTTATTCAATTAGGAAGCAGTGAGTAGGTATTCCGGCTCAGTTATTCTTAGTTTGGGTCTCTTAGTATCTGATATTTGTAAGCTAGTCTTCTTTTAGCAGGAAATGCAAGTAAGGTTACCTATATTCATGTGTGCAACTGCGTTTTTATCTGTTATATTTGATTGATAAAAATAACGGAGTAAAATTAATGGAGTATGTGTTTCAGCGTTGCCCAATAGGCAGTATCTGAGCAATGTCATATCAGTTAGAAACATTTGTTTTGATGCTTCAGATTATGGTATCCCTACCATGGTGACTATGAGAAATTCTTATACAGCATATACAGTATTGGAGAGGACATTTCTTAGTATTTGCTTTTATACAAATAAATATGTTTTATATAGTATGAGTGTGTGTAGTATGAATGTACAACAGGTACCATGATGTCATTGTCATGTGACCTACAGCATTAGTTGCATCACTTCACTGCCAATAACAGCTTCTCTCCTTTGGCTTCATCGGATAGTAAAGGTATCCATGATATGTGGATTTCAAAACATCTACTTTCAGGCGACTGTTTTATGAGTTCTATGAATTTGGCCATACTACTCAACTGATTTTCTGTTTTCTGCCTACTATTTAGTATTCACACACCTTATGGTAATATGCCAAAAAATTCTAATATACTTCACCATGTGTAAAACGATCTAACATAACATTATTCAGAAAGTCTAAATCTTAAATAATGTGAAATGTGAAAAATGTTCTTAATATGTATTTTAGTTCTTTTACTGGTCTACATGTGTGATGTTAACAATAGCTAGTCATTGCGACCTCATTTTAAATACTAGTGATGCTACTATTGATGTGACATTCAGCCAAGTATGGAGACCCATACTCAGAATTCATGCTCTGCATTTAACCCATCCAAAGTGCACACACACAGCAGTGAACACACACCCAGAGCAGTGGGCAGCCATTTATGCTGCAGTGCCCGGGGAGCAGTTTGGAGTTTGATGCCTTGCTCAAGGGCACCTAAATCGTGGTATTGCCGGCCCGAGACTCGAACCCACAACCCTAGGGTTAGGAGTCGAAACTCTCTAACCACTAGGATACATGCCTCTACCTACATTTTTGCAAAATGTAAAAAATTGTTGCAGTTTCCAGTTGAAATGAACATTAGGCAGTAACATTCTGACAACTTTTATTCCTTTTTACACAGAGTATGATTTACAGGAGCTGGGTAGTAACGGATTACATGTAATCCAGATTATGTAATCAGATTTTTATTTTGTATGTTTTTTTTTTTTTTTAATACTCATAATCAGACTACAGGTACTTTTTTATTTATTATCCTATTTAATATCAATGTGATAAACAAGTTAGGTCAAAAGTAATCTTAAAGTAATAAAAAAATAGTCTTATTGTTTTACCTAAAATATGCAATGTAATGGATTACGTTAGTAACAAATTTTTTTGTCATGTTCTTTGGAATTATTAATGGACTACAATTTGTAAGTAATCTATCCAGCATTGTTTACAGGGCCAAAGTTTCACTTAAGCAAACTTCTCAAGGCACTGCATCCTCTAGCTTACTGGCATGCTTCGGATTCAAGCTTCGGACAAAAAAAATGGATGACATATTCTCCCGGAGCCTATTTATACTATAGGTTTCACCGGTAGTGACGTCATGGGCTGTCGTTGGTAAATGTTGGCGTTTTTCAATGTACAGTATGCTTCAGACACCGGCCACAACGAGGCATTTCCCCATAGCGACCCCTAGATGATGCAGTGTCTCGTTCCCTATAACCATGGTTATATAAGTAACCTGAGACATTCCCTTTCAAGGGAACTTCAAACTGGGTCCTCTAGGGGTCGCTATGGGGAATGGTATACCCACGCCACCATGCTGAGGGGAGTGCAGGCCAGAACCATGGTGAGCACTTAGTACCAACTGTATAATTTCCATAGGAGTTGGCCCTGGGACGTTAGACTGCTGTCTGTGACATAATTCCTTACAGCCAAAGGCCTAGGCTACATACCCAAACTCGGACTACTGGGTCCGGGGTAGAGCTCAAGGTTTGGAATCAAGAATAGATTTCTTTAAGGGGATACAACCAAAAGCCTAACATCGTACTAAGTCTTGGCCTGTTACACACATAAGCTTGTTGAAGGAACTGTCTCACCATATAGGATTTTAGAAAAGAATGCAGAGTATTAGCGTGTGAACTTACCACAATGTAGATTTTAGAAAGTGTGCAAAGACTTCAGGTGGACACAATAACATGTATTTTAGGAACCGTTCTTAGGAGCCCTCGAGGAACTCTGAAAGAGCAGCTCATAGATGGAATGGTGCACCCCAAAACCAATATGTTTGAGAGTCACCAATTCGATCTAAGGTATAAATGCTAGAGACACACTAGTTGAGGGGAGCCCAAGTTACAGAGGTCTAAGCAACTCAGAGAAATGGAATGAAGCTAATACGCATAACACATACCGTACAGGATTTCAGAAAGTGTGCAGAGTCTTGCTTGCACATGTACCACTTATGTGGATTTTAGAACGTTATCCCCCATTATGGGACTCACAGCTGGAAGTGCCCTAATTAACTTAAAATTGCAACAGTTTCTTACTTCTGTGTGTTACACACATAGTTTTGGTGTCTTTGGAAAGAAAAAAAAATGATAATTGTGACAAAGGATAACTCCTTTCAGGCAGATAAACTGGCTGCTTGAGAATCATGAGAGTGTCAATGCGCTCTGTGGCTCGCGGACGCAGACAGCTTTAGTTTCAGATTTGAAACACTTGGAAGAGATCACTGACATTGAAAGACTGTGTAGTGTAACTTCATAAATAATATAAGAAAGTGTCGCTGTACTTATTTACAAGTTCCTAGGATTGTGTGCGTGCAACTACCAGTAGGTATACTGAAGTTTGTTGTTATTTTTACCTCACAATAATGTTGAGGCATGTTGCTGCTCATTGTCGTACAGTATAATGGCAGAGCTTCGTACTGCTCTTGTGTTTAATTATTGAGAGTGCTGTTTATTACTGAAAGTGTTGCTCTACAAACCTTATGTGCCTTAATTGAAATTATTTCTGTTCTTGCACGATGTGTAAGGTTGTTTATTTTAAGGAGTAACTCTGCAGTCCATAATTATTATATGTTCAGCTGAATTTGGCATGTCGTATATTGTTACAAATAAACTATATTCTGAATTATTTCAAGGCTCAGTTCTTGGACCACTTCTCTTCTCTGTCTACACGGCATCATTAGGTTCTGTCATTCAGAAACATGGCTTCCTACTTCCGCTCAATTTCATTTCGCTTCTGTACTCAGTCTGATACAGCGTCAGAGCTATCTGTTTGCCACTGGTCTGAAAACAGCCGGGTCAATCAACGAGCAGAGGGCGGGCTGAGAGCCGTGACGTAGATGCTAAGCACCGAGTTTTAAATTGTAGGTTAGAGAAATTGAAAACCAAAACGACCGCGGAAATGGGAAACGAGACACGGGATGCAATTCGCTCTGTTATGGAGAACATTCAACTCTTTTTCAAACTGAAGCCAGAACAAGAAGAGTGTTTAACAACAGGTTTACAGTGGAAGTTCAATCATAGATTTGAGTTCGATGCATGATGTCTGTGCTTCAATGGGGCTGTACAGGCGCATAACATAATCTGATTGGCTTACGGGTAACCAATGATTTTAAACTTCAGACAAGCGCCCCCTAGCAAGAGAGAAAACACTTCTCTATTATGCCATTCCAGACTGTCTACGAAGCAAAGTGAAGTAGCAGAGTCTGGTATTACCAGGCTATCGCATCTCAGCTTGTCTAACAGACATTTCTTGCTGGATGATGGACCATCACCTTCAACTCAACCTTGCCAAGACAGAACTGCTTGTAATTCCAGCATACTCATCGTTTCATCACAATTTCACCATCAAGTTAGGCACATCAACCATCAACAGCTAGAATCCTTGGAGTTATGATTGATGATCAGCTGACTTTCTCAGATCACATTGCTAAAACTGTCCGATTCCTGCAGATTTGCTTTATTCAACATCAAGAAGATCAAGCCCTTTCTCTCAGAACATGCTTCACCACTCCTTGTTCAAGCTCTTGTTCTGTCCAGGTAGGACTATTGCAATGCTCTTTTGGCAGGTCTTCCAGCCAATTCTATCAAACCTTTACAATTAATTCAGAACGCGGCAGCAAGATTAATTTTTAATGAGCCAAAAAGAATACGTCACACCTCTGTTTATTAATTGGCACTGGCTTCCAATAGCTGATCGCATAAAATTCAAGGCATTGATGTTTGCCTACAAAACTACCACTGGCTCTGCACCCATTTACCTAAATTTGTTACTTCAGACTTATGTGCCCTGTTGAAGCTTGCATTCTGCAAGTGAACGTTGCTTGATTGTGCCATCCCAAAGAAGCACAAAGTCATTTTTAAGGACTTTTAAATTAAATGTTCCCTCCTGGTGGAATGACCTCTCCAACTCAATCCTTAGCCATCTTCAAGATTCGGCTTAAAACTCATCTCTTCCATCTTTATCTGACCCTCTTACTTTAAGACTCACTATTCTAATTCTATTCTTTAAAAATCTTTTTGTATTCTATTTTCCTTACATTTATAATGCAACTGTGTGTGTGTGTGTGTGTGTGTGTGTGTAAAGACCTCTAATACTAGCTTGCTATATTCTTTTTTATTCTATCTGTTTTCTTTTTATTTATAATATTATTTAAAAGCCCATGCTACGTGTACTGTGTTAACCTAACTGAGACTTGTTATAGCAATTGTATATCATTGCTCTTTTTGTTGTTTTTGATTGCTTCCACTGTCCTCATTTGTAAGTCGCTTTGGATAAAAGCGTCTGATAAATGAATAAATGTAAATGTAAGAAGGCTTCCACAGAAGCCTATGACCTATGGCAAGCACCCGGTTTCTGAATACAGCCAAGGGGCTTGCTCACAGAGGACCTACCTTAGAAAGGACATAAACACACAGGTCCCAGAAAATCACTGCAAAGGAAACTCACAGAAGAATTATATACACATAACCACCAGCACATTTCATACAGTCGATTGATGACTAATATGAGGCAGGGCAACAACTTACTGCATGATGGAGCCTAGAAAATGTCCCTAAAACTTAAGGTATGGGGCAAAATGCCCCTGTTTGAAATTTTGTGTCATATTTACATTCCAAGAAATATCAGATGAGCTGTAAGCTAAGTGCAATATCACACAGTGCAAATGTGATACACATCTTATACAACAGATCATTAAGAAGTTAGTTTTGTGTTATTTTAGACACAATGATGTCTGCTTTGCTCAATTTTGCCAACCAACATATGAAGACAAAGCAGAACTGTTCATCTTCGAGCAACCCACAGTGGCATTTCATTTCTTAATCCATGTTTTGAACGAATTTAGTGAACCATTTGGCGCATTGAACCATTGGCCATATGCGCGGTAGATTTGAAGTGGCGCTACACAGACCGATGTATGAGATCAAAGTACTGTGACAGCGATTCAAAAGCACAAGGAGTTGTATGCTCTCTAAGCTCTTGCTGTTCTTTGAAGTCACACCTCGATTGGTCTGATGGTGATGACCTGCTTCAAGTCAAACAAGCCTAATTATTCAATGAACCATTCATAAAGAACCATTTACTTCACTCCTGAATGATTCAGCCATTTGAATGAATCAAATGAATGAATAAATGACTTGATCACTTAATCATTGAGACATTTAACACCACCTACTGGCACTTTTAGTTTATTATTTATAGTATCATTTCATTAAAGAAATAATTTAATATTTTCATAGTAATAATAATAAAATTAAGAAAATAAATTATTAAAGTTATTGTTCACCCAACCAAAAATGACAATTCTGTCATCATTAATTACTATGTATACATGTAACGTCATGTAATTAATTAGATTAAAAATGTTAAATCGCTTACCAGCCATATTATATATATATATAATAAAACATCCAAAACCAACCAAAACATCATAGGTCCAGCACAGGAGACTGTAATGCAGGAAGTTCCCACCTAACCTTGGTCAGGTGGAGAGCTTGGGGTTTCTAGGGGAATTAGGAAGCAGAAGATAAGGGCAGATGTAAAACCTCCAAAGGGAATGAGTAGATACTCAAGTATCACTCTGATGTGGACGAAAGTGCCGAGACAGACCAAGACGGACCAGGACCCCTATGTTGTACAGACTCAGACCTGGACCTTCGTGGAATGAAGGGTTTGTAGGCCACCGAGTGTGACTTCGCCTCCCCAAATTTCTCGACCACCTTCTCAACGGAGGTACTGAAAAGTTCGGAAGAAACATCACAAAGGTCAGTTAATTCTCAGCACATAGAGACTCTTTCACCTAGATATCACACTATAGAGACTGTTTCTGTTCCACGAACTAGAAAATACAAAAAACGTCCAAACCAAGTTAAGGTTAACAATTTAATTGAGGTTCAACAAATAAAAAACAAATGCAATATGGATAAACAAATGATAAAGATTGGCTTATTGAATATCAGATCCATTTCTACGAAAACACTTTTTGTAAATAATATGGTAACTGATCATAATATAGATGTGCTCTGCTTGACAGAAACCTGGCTAAAACCTGATGATTATTAAATGAGTCCACCCCCCAAGATTATTGTTATAAACACGAGCCGCGTCTAAAAGGCAAAGGGGGAGGAGTTGCTTCAATTTATAACAACGTTTTCAGGATTTCTCAGAGGGCAGGCTTCAAGTATAACTCGTTTGAAGTAATGGTGCTTCATATAACATTATCCAGAGAAACCAATGTTAATGATAAATCCCCTGTTATGTTTGTACTGGCTACTGTATACAGGCCACCAGGGCACCATACAGACTTTATTAAAGAGTTTGGTGATTTTACATCCGAGTTAGTTCTGGCTGCAGATAAAGTCTTAATAGTTGGTGATTTTAATATCCATGTCGATAATGAAAAAGATGCATTGGGATCAGCATTTATAGACATTCTGAACTCTATTGGTGTCAGACAACACGTTTCAGGACCTACTCATTGTCGAAATCATACTCTAGATTTAATACTGTCACATGGAATTGATGTTGATAGTGTTGAAATTATTCAGCCAAGTGATGATATCTCAGATCATTATTTAGTTCTGTGTAAACTTCATATAGCCAAAATTGTAAATTCTACTTCTTGTTACAAGTATCGAAGAACCATCACTTCTACCACAAAAGACTGCTTTTTAAGTTATCTTCCTGATGTATCCGAATTCCTTAGCATATCCAAAACCTCAGAACAACTTGATGATGTAACAGAAACTATGGACTCTCTCTTTTCTAGCACTTTAAATACAGTTGCTCCTTTACGCTTAAGAAAGGTTAAGGAAAACAGTTTGACACCATGGTATAATGAGCATACTCGCACCCTAAAGAGAGCAGCCCGAAAAATGGAGCGCAGCTGGAGGAAAACAAAACTAGAGGTATTTCGTATTGCTTGGCGGGAAAGTAGCATATCCTACAGAAAAGCATTAAAAACTGCTAGATCTGATTACTTTTCTTCTCTTTTAGAAGAAAACAAACATAACCCCAGGTATTTATTCAATACAGTGGCTAAATTAACGAAAAATAAAGCCTCAACAAGTGTTGACATTTCCCAACACCACAGCAGTAATGACTTTATGAACTACTTTACTTCTAAAATCGATACTATTAGAGATAAAATTGCAACCATTCAGCCGTCAGCTACAGTATCACATCAGACAGTCCACTATAGACCCCCTGAGGAACAGTTCCACTCATTCTCTACTATAGGAGAGGAAGAATTGTATAAACTTGTTAAATCATCTAAACTTACAACATGTATGTTAGACCCTATACCATCTAAGCTCTTAAAAGAGGTGCTTCCAGAAGTCATAGGTCCTTTTCTGACTATTATTAATTCCTCATTGTCATTAGGATATGTCCCTAAAACCTTCAAACTGGCTGTTATTAAGCCTCTCATAAAAAAGCCACAACTTGACCCCAGAGAACTAGTTAATTATAGACCAATCTCGAATCTCCCTTTTCTGTCCAAGATACTAGAAAAGGTGGTATCCTCACAATTATATTCCTTCTTAGAGAAAAATGGTATATGTGAGGATTTCCAGTCAGGATTTAGACCGTATCATAGTACTGAAACTGCTCTCCTTAGAGTTACAAATGATCTGCTCTTATCATCTGATCGTGGGTGTATCTCTCTATTAGTTTTATTGGATCTTAGTGCTGCGTTTGACACAATTGACCACAACATTCTTTTGCATAGACTTGAACACTTTGTTGGCATCAGTGGAAGTGCATTAGCATGGTTTAAATCATACTTATATGACCACCATCAGTTCGTAGCAGTGAATGAAGATGTATCATATCGATCACAAGTGCAGTATGGAGTACCTCAAGG
The DNA here is from genome assembly GCF_023724105.1 of Carassius gibelio. NCBI lineage: Eukaryota > Metazoa > Chordata > Actinopteri > Cypriniformes > Cyprinidae > Carassius > Carassius gibelio. Next base: position 6,783,539 of record NC_068406.1, read on the forward strand.
CTCAGTTCTACGGCCGCTACTCTTCACGCTTTATATGTTACCCTTGGGAGATATCATCAGGAAACATGGTGTTAGCTTTCACTGTTATGCTGATGATACGCAGCTCTATATTTCCTCGCAGCCCGGTGAAACACACCAATTTGAAAAACTAATGGAATGCATAGTCGATATAAAAAATTGGATGACGAGTAATTTCTTACTGCTAAATTCAGAAAAAACAGAGGTGTTAATCATAGGGCCTAAAAACTCTACTTGCAATAACCTAGAACACTGTCTAAGACTTGATGGTTGCTCTGTCAATTCTTCGTCATCAGTTAGGAACCTAGGTGTGCTACTTGATCGCAATCTTTCCTTAGAAAGCCACGTTTCTAGCATTTGTAAAACTGCATTTTTCCATCTCAAAAATATATCTAAATTACGGCCTATGCTCTCAATGTCAAATGCAGAAATGTTAATCCATGCATTTATGACTTCAAGATTAGACTATTGTAATGCTTTATTGGGTGCTTGTTCTGCACGCTTGGTAAACAAACTACAGCTAGTCCAAAATGCAGCAGCAAGAGTTCTTACTAGAACCAGGAAGTATGACCATATTAGCCAGGTCCTGTCCACACTGCACTGGCTCCCTATCAAACATCGTATAGATTTTAAAATATTGCTTATTACTTATAAAGCCCTGAATGGTTTAGCACCTCAGTATTTGAATGAGCTCCTTTTACATCATACTCCTCTACGTCCGCTACGTTCTCAAAACTCAGGCAATTTGATAATCCCTAGAATATCAAAATCAACTGCGGGCGGCAGATCCTTTTCCTATTTGGCGCCTAAACTCTGGAATAACCTACCTAACATTGTTCGGGAGGCAGACACACTCTTGCAGTTTAAATCTAGATTAAAGACCCATCTCTTTAACCTGGCATACACATAACATATTAAAAGCATATTAGTATCCAAATCCGTTAAAGGATTTTTAGGCTGCATTAATTAGGTAAACTGGAACCGGAACACTTCACATAACACCGTACTTTCTACATCATTAGAAGAATGGCATCTACGCTAATATTTGTCTGTTTCTCTCTTGTTCCGAGGTCACCGTGGCCACCAGATCCAGTCTGTATCCAGATCAGATGGTCACTGCAGTCGCCCGGATCCAGTACGTATCCAGACCAGATGGTGGATCAGCACCTAGAAAGGACCTCTACTGCCCTGAAAGACAGCGGAGACCAGGACAACTAGAGGCCCAGATACAGATGCCCTGTAAAGACCTTGTCTCAGAGGAGCACCAGGACAAGACCACAGGAAACAGATGATTCTTCTGCACAATCTGACTTTGCTGCAGCCTGGAATTGAACTACTGGTTTCGTCTGGTCAGAGGAGAACTGGCCCCCCAACTGAGCCTGGTTTCTCCCAAGGTTTTTTTCTCCATTCTGTCACCGATGGAGTTTCGGTTCCTTGCCGCTGTCGCCTCTGGCTTGCTTAGTTGGGGTCACTTCATCTACAGCGATATCATTGACTTGATTGCAAATTAAAACAGACACTATTTCAACTGAACAGAGATGACATAACTGAATTCAATGATGAACTGCCTTTAACTATCATTTTGCATTATTGAGACACTGTTTTCCAAATGAATGTTGTTCAGTGCTTTGGCGCAATGTATTTTGTTTAAAGCACTATATAAATAAAGGTGATTGGTTGATTGATTGATTGAAATGGAAGGTTCAACTGAGCTGGAGGGCTATGGTCATAAAGATAACCCTCATCAAGATGACCTCGCAGCATCACTTCCTTAGCCTGCTTCCACGGCAAGTCCAGCCTCACCATGGCGTGATCCATAACCTTAAACACCTCTTCATACGCAGGGCAGGATTATTGGGAAGGGTCAGCCTCAGTTTCTCGCCCTCAGACATCTCCTGTTCTTCCTGGGCTGAACCCAGCAGAGCACTGGCCCCTAGATCAGACCATGTTAGAGAAATAACATCATCTTCCAGTGGCTCTCTCTCATTCACAGCCAACGAGCGTGAGAGGGAAGGCCTGTCTTTAAACTCATTGGCCAGATCCACCTGCGATCCCCATGAGCTCATTCTCCTCTCTGCCTCAGCATCGGCGGGTCCTGAACCACAGGAAGCAGATAGCGGCCCCTCTTTCCTCGAAAAGCGAGACAATCATCAGAAAACGCTCATAATGACGACAGGGATGCACACATCCTCTAAAAGTTTTGCTAGTGCTCGCCATGATGATAGAATAAAGATCGCTTTTACCACATTCAAAATGCAAACAAAACAGTCAGTGAAAACAAAGAAGAGGATGACATGTTCTCCTGGCGCCTATTTATTCTGGAAGTGACAGTGTTTTTCAGTGTATTCTTCAGAGACGGGTCACAATGAGGCATTTCCCCATAGCGACCCCTAGAGGAGTGTCTCGTTCTCTTGAAAGGGAACCTTATTTTCGCAAAATTCCTTGCACAATATTATGCTATGACTTCAAATAATTTTAACATATAGAAAAATTCTAAAACTGATACTTTGAAACAGCTTCATATACGAGTTTTCTAATTCAGTAGGTTTACTCAGTAGCTGTAACCCGATATGGTGTTGTACTTTAGAGATGAAGAGCTCTGGTGCAAATTCTCAGAAACTAACGTTTAAAAAAGCATAGTTTAATCAGTGATTGTGTTGTAATATCACTTTTGATTTCGTAAAGACTTTTGAATAGGTTTAGGGTGGGGTTTGGTGTAGAGGGCATTTTCTAACAAAACAGAGCATTAACTTTTTAGCAAAATGAATTCGAATTCTGATTGGCTGTAATACATAACTGAAGCAATGTAATAAAAACTCCACAATACGTGCCTATGCCAATGTAATAAAATTGTGCCCGTTCACTTAATGAGCACAAGTTTTAGTGCTACTCACTTGAAATTTCACTTTAAAACGGCCTTAAAACATGCAGTAAGCCACATAATATGGGTGCTGCAAAAATGTCGCCACAAGCATGTACTTCCAGTGAGCCTAGGTTGAGCATTTCACATTAGCAACACTTTAGCTACTCTGACAGCACACTTCAGGAAGATTGAATAACCTTTTACTGAAGTACCCTGAAATGACCCAGAACAAAACAACAGTGGCTGCAGGTGTACTAGGGAATTATATTTCTGTGTCTGAATGTGTGAATGAAGGAAAGTAAATCCAAACTGTCTTTGACCATGTTTAGCACTACCAGTGCACTCACCACTCTGACCCAGCTGCCTCCTCAGGTGAGTTACCTGTGCTGGCGGGCCTCTCTAAACCCCCTGTATTCAGTGACACGGGTGCCACCGCTCTTCGCTCAAATATCACTTAACACTGATTAACCCACGCTGGGCCGGCGCTGGGTCCTCACTAGCCCACCTGCTAGCTGTCTGCCATTAGAAGTTCCCTTATCAAGTCTCAGATCTGTTTACAATAGAGCCCAGGCCTAGCTGAGGGGTTAAGGAGCCTTCTTAAATAATAAATCATTAGCTAAATAGTTTTTGTTCATTTGTGTCATGTTACACGTACCTTAATTTGCTACTCCCGGCACTGTGTCCCATTCAGCAGATGTCTCGTCTGTGTCTGCGCCGTCATTTATCCACTGCAAGCCAGAAATCCTTTTTCTCTCTTCTGATCACCGTAGTGCACTTGCTCGTTCCAGTATGTGGTTTTTGAGTCAGACTCAAGAAAATAATTGCAAAGGGATGATTAATTATGAACTGACTCTTTGCTAAGCTCCACCCCTTGAGTTACTGTCATTTTCAAAGATGAGCTGAATTTCCTACAGGGATTGATTAGAGATTCCCTTAAAACGCACGATTGTCAGTAAGTTTTGTTGCATAAAATTGTAAGAATTTAATTGTAAAATTATTGTTCAATTGTTAAAATGTTATTTGCAGAGGTGTCATGTAATGAAGTACAAATGTAATGAAGTAGAAATTTGGGGTATCTATACTTTACTTGAGTAATTATTTTTCAGCTGACTTTTTACTTCTACTCCTTACTTTTTCACGCAAGTATCTGTACTTTCTACTCCTTACATTTTAAAAATAGTTTCATTACTGCTATTTCTGTAACGACAGATAAAAGAGGAGGAAGCAATTGCAGGCAATCAGATGTTGTTTATTGATAAAGAGTGTCCAGAGTGTAGGCAATGGCAAGGAAGGTCTACGGTGGTGTGAGAAGAGCGGGATGGTGAAGTCAGCGGTGCAGGTGAAGGTGGTCAATGGTTGGAACCAGGAACAGACCGGAACACTGACACGCAGACGACAACACGAATCCAAACCGGCACACAAACACGGAGGACGGTAATCCAGCTAGTGCATGGAGACATAAGAGAGGATCTGACAACAGAGAGAGAGCGAGGTGAGTATAAGTAGCAGAGGTATGATGACGATCAGCTGGAGCGAGACAATCAACACCCAGGTGATGACAATCAACTAAACGAGCACATGGAGACAACGTAAGTACAAAAACAATAACAAAACATGACACGGAGGAAACACTGGATTTCCTACCGTGACAGTACCCTCTCCCCTAGGACGTCACCTGACGTTCCCAGCCTGCTTTACCTGTAGATTGTAATCATCTATAAGGTGGTGATCCAATATGTCCCGAGCAGGAACCCAGCTCCTCTCCTCCGGACCGTAACCTTCCCAATCCACCAAGTACTGAAAACCGCGTCCCCTCCGTCTAGAGTCCAGAATACGATTAACCAAATAGGTGGTTTCCCCATTAACGAGACGAGGCGGGGGGGGAACCGGAGCAGGCGGATTAAGACGGGAAGAAATCACCGATTTAATTTTGGAGACGTGGAACACGGGATGAATCCTCCTGTACGCCGGAGGAAGGCTAAGACGCACGGTAACCGGATTAATAATCTTGGTAATAGAAAACGGGCCAATAAATTTGGGAGCAAGTTTGTTAGAAACGGACCGCATAGGAATATTCTGGGTAGAAAGCCACACTCTTTGACCGACGACGTAACGGGGAGGCTTCGACCGGTGGCGATCGGCCTTAGCCTTGGTGCGCGACCTAGCCTGGAGCAGAGCTCTGCGAGCTCTGGTCCAGGTGCGGTGACACCTCTGGACTAATGCGTGTGCGGAGGGGACCGAAACCTCGGATTCCGTACTGACAAAATTAGGTGGTTGGTACCCTAAACTACACTTAAATGGAGACATGCCCGTAGATGACACTGGCAAAGAATTGTGTGCGTACTCCACAACTGAGAGTTGCTGACACCAGGACGAAGGATTATTGGAAACCAAACATCGCAAAACCCTCTCGACATCCTGATTGGCTCGTTCGGTTTGACCATTGCTCTGGGGATGGAACCCGGAAGAAAGACTAACAGTCGCTCCTAACAATTTACAAAATTCTCGCCAAAATTTGGACACAAATTGGGGACCCCTGTCAGAAACCACGTCTGTCGGGAGGCCATGTATGCGGAAGACGTGGTCAATGACAGCTACCGCTGTTTCCTTGGCTGAAGGTAATTTGGGCAAGGGAATAAAATGAGTCGCCTTCGAGAACCGGTCCACTACGGTTAAAATCACCGTATTGCCTTTAGAGGGCGGGAGGGCGGTGATAAAATCTAGCGAAATGTGGGACCAGGGTCTTGAAGGGACAGACAGCGGTAAGAGTAACCCATCTGGAGGTGGATTGGAAGTCTTACCAATAGCGCAAACTGAACAAGCCAAGACGAAATCGTGGACGTCACGAGCCATACCAGGCCACCAAAATCGTTGCTTGACCAGAAATCTAGTTCTACTAACCCCTGGGTGACAAGCAACACTGGAACAATGACCCCACTGGAGAACGTCTGACCGTAACCTCTCCGGCACAAACAATCGGTTCGGTGGGCAACGAGCCGGGGGCGTTACCCCTTCTAAGGTGGTCAACACCTTCGATTCGACCTCCCACCTGAGCGCGGAGATAATGATGGTCCCCGGTAAAATGGGCTCGGGAGTAGCAGTACGATCGGAACGCTCAAAAAGACGGGATAAAGCATCGGGTTTGATGTTTTTGGAACCCGGCCGGTAAGAAAGTGTAAAATCGAAACGACCGAAAAACAATGCCCACCGAGCCTGCCTGGAGTTAAGTCTTTTGGCGGTTCTAATGTATTCGAGATTCTTATGGTCCGTCCATACAATGAAAGGTACACCCGACCCCTCAAGCCAGTGACGCCATTCTTCCAGTGCAAGTTTGACTGCCAACAACTCTCGATTGCCAATGTCATAATTAACTTCTGCAGGAGATAAACGGTGAGAATAATACGCGCACGGATGCACCTTTCCGTCTGAGGATGCGCGTTGGGATAACACTGCTCCTACCCCCACCTCTGACGCGTCGACCTCCACTATGAATTGACGTGAGCGATCAGGGGTGACGAGAATGGGAGCTGAAACAAAGCAGCTTTTCAGTTTGGCAAACGCAGCCTCAGCTGCGTCTGACCACCTGAACGTCAAACTAGGGGAGGTCAAGGCGGTCAGAGGAGCGGCTAGTTGGCTGAAATTGCGAATGAAACGCCGGTAAAAATTGGCGAACCCCAGAAATCTCTGCAGGGCCTTGCGAGACTCTGGGGATGGCCAATTTACCACAGCCTTAACCTTCTCAGGATCCATGCGAACACCCTCAGTCGAAATGATGTGTCCTAGAAAAGAAACAGACTGTGCATGAAAAACGCATTTCTCCGCCTTGACAAACAATCCATTCTCTAGCAACCGCAGAAGCACTCGTCGTACGTGTTGCACGTGTTCCTGGAGAGACGAAGAAAAGATCAATATGTCATCCAGGTAAACATATATGAACAGATCGACCATGTCTCGCAACACGTCATTAACGAGTGCTTGAAAGACTGCCGGCGAGTTGGTTAGTAGAACGGCATAACGCAGTACTCAAAATGGCCTCTAGGGGTGTTAAAGGCAGTCTTCCACTCATCCCCCTCCCTGATGCGGACCAAATGATAAGCATTACGTAAGTCCAATTTAGTGAAAACGGACGCTCCCTGCAACCTCTCAAAAGCTGAAGACATAAGCGGCAAAGGATAGGTATTCTTTACCGTTATGTTGTTCAGCCCTCGGTAGTCAATGCAAGGTCGCAAGGATCCGTCCTTCTTTCCCACAAAAAAGAACCCCGCCCCCGCTGGAGAAGAGGAAGGGCGGATAAACCCCGTTGCTAGAGAACTGGATATATATTTCTCCATGGCCGCCGTCTCTGGAACAGACAAAGAATATAACTTGCCCTTAGGCGGAGAAGTACCTGGCAATAACTCTATCGCACAGTCATAGGGACGATGAGGAGGAAGAGAATCAGCACGAGACTTACTGAACACCTCCTTCAGGTCGTGGTACTCCGCGGGCACGCTAGCCAAATCCACTGCTTCCCCCTGAAACACAGACTCAGAAACATTAACACCAGCAGACAAAAGACAAGACAAATGACATTCCTCGCTCCAGCTAACCACAGATCCAAGGCGCCAATTGATGCTGGGGTTGTGTTTCTGAAGCCAGGTGTGACCGAGAACGATGGGGGATTGAGGTGAGTCCGTAATGTAAAATGATATCTCCTCAGTATGATTGCCAGATGTGGTGAGGGAAACAGGTAAGGTGGTCTGAGTGATGACTGGTAGTCTGTGTCCATTGAGAGCAAAGGGTGCAATGGGGTGTTTGAGGGAGGTGAGAGGAATGTTAAGCTTACTAGCGAACTGGAAGTCCATGAAATTACCCTCTGCCCCAGAATCCAACAAGGCGTGATGCTCGAGTGCGTGGGTGGACCACCGTAGACTCACCGGAAGGAGTGTCGATGTAGATGAGGTCTTTCTGGCAGAGATCCCACCCGATAGTAGCCTCCGTCTTACTATCGGGCTTGGTCTTTTACCGGACAACGCTGGATGTGATGTTCTTGACTGCCGCAGTATAAACATAGTCCCAGGGATCTCCGCCTGATCCTCTCCTCCCGGGAGAGCCGAGCTCGCCCCACCTGCATGGGTTCAAGATCTCCCGGTGGGCTGACCGCAACATCTGAGCGCTGATACTGAGCCTCCGGTCTGTTCGCGAGAACTGCTCTCCCCCTCCGTCTGGTGGCTTGATCGAGTCGATTCTCCACTCTGATGGTTAGGTCAATCAGACTGTTGAGAGAAGTGGGGAGCTCGACGGCGCGGATCTCCTGTTGGATGCGGTCAGCCAACCCATGCAGGAAGTGATCCCACTGCGCCTCCTCGTTCCACTTACACTCCGCCGCCAGGGTGCGGAACTCAATCGAATAATCGGAAACGGACCTTTCCCCCTGACGTAGGTCCGTGAGAAGCCAAGCCGCTTCCCTCCCGGCGGCGGAGCGGTCGAAGACCCGTCTCATCTCTTCCGAAAGTGCGTGGAACGAGGCACAGCAGCTGTCTTGGTTCTCCCACACCGCCGTCCCCCAGAGGGCAGCCCTTCCCGTAAGTAGAGATAAGACGAATGCCACCTTCATCTCCTCGGTGTAGAACGTGCGGGGCTGCAGGGCGAAGTGCAGAGAACAATGAGACAGAAATGATCGACAGAACTCTGGCTCACCCGCATATTTCTCCGGGATGGGGAGGCGTGGTTCGGGCTGGGAAATCCCCCCGGAGACGATCGGCGGTGTGGGTGGCGTGGGAGGCGCAGCGGGTGACGATTGTTGTTGTTGTTGCGTCTGGAGAACGAGCTCGGACACCTTCGTCACCATTGCTTGGAAGGCTCGACCCATCTCATCTATCGCCTTGTCTTGGCGATCCATACGACCCACAGCTCGTTGCAGAAATTCTTCGAGATGAGATGGGGAGCGATCGCCTGCTGCTTCCATGATGGTCAGATCCTACTGTAACGACAGATAAAAGAGGAGGAAGCAATTGCAGGCAATCAGATGTTGTTTATTGATAAAGAGTGTCCAGAGTGTAGGCAATGGCAAGGAAGGTCTACGGTGGTGTGAGAAGAGCGGGATGGTGAAGTCAGCGGTGCAGGTGAAGGTGGTCAATGGTTGGAACCAGGAACAGACCGGAACACTGACACGCAGACGACAACACGAATCCAAACCGGCACACAAACACGGAGGACGGTAATCCAGCTAGTGCATGGAGACATAAGAGAGGATCTGACAACAGAGAGAGAGCGAGGTGAGTATAAGTAGCAAGTAGGTATGATGACGATCAGCTGGAGCGAGACAATCAACACCCAGGTGATGACAATCAACTAAACGAGCACATGGAGACAACGTAAGTACAAAAACAATAACAAAACATGACACGGAGGAAACACTGGATTTCCTACCGTGACAATTTCATTTTGGCTTGTTTTCATTCCGGCTTGTCATCATTCAAAAAAAAAAAAAGAAAGAAAAAAACCTATCCAGATAAATTGCGCCATCCGGATGGAGTGAATTTGATTGTGGTTGGATGAGAAGTGTAATGATAAAAACTCCATAATCATCGGGAAGAAGGAAGCGGGAAACGGCAGAAAAATAAACACAAAACAATGCATCAGCCCCTCACGGACGACTGATGTGCACAAATAAAAATCAAACATAAAATAAAGCCCAGGCCTGGTCCTCTCTCGTCCGTCACTGTCATCGCTCCGGTTTTATATCCCTCCATCTCCTCCGTGGGACTCGAGACCGGTGGGTCGAACAGGTGTCGCTCATTTCCCATCACTCCACCAGCCTCATTCCGGGGACTGCTCACGGGGACCTGTGGGAACCTGGGGCTAGGACATACGAGGCGAGAGAAAAGGAGAAGGAAGGAGGAGCGACAGAGGCGAGAGAGGAGAAAATAAAAAAAAATTCCGGTTCCCAGACGCACTGCTGCTCGGTCCTCCACCAGCTGGGTGATCTCCTCCGTGGTGCCTGGCGGTGGCACTGGACGGCCCTCGGCGAACAGCACGACACTCCTCCGCCGCCCGGTGGATGGCGACAGCTCCTCCGGTTTTGGGCAGCCGGCAGGAGTCCGCCGTTCCCTGCTCCTCCCCGTTCCGGCGGATGGTAGCAGGCTCCGGCCCCCTGGCGAACGGCGCAGACTCCTCTGCTCCCTCACGGACGGCAGCCGCCCCTCCACATTGCGGGCGGCCGGCCGGCAGACCGTGGTGGAGCAGTGCAAGCGCACTTAAACAAAAACAGAGGACACAAGGTATGTGTTCATCGATAGATTGTTAGAATAGCATCTGTATCTGTGCGGTTCTTTGTCATAAATACAGTTTAAGAAAGGTCACGAGGGAGCAAGCGGTTTCTCATCTACTGTAAAGTTTTTGCTGTTCACCGCTTATCACTAAACAGCTGTTTCCTCCAGCGAAAATCTAGAACAAACGAGTACATCAATTACACTTATTTAAATATACTAAATGTAATCATGCATACTTTATTTATACATACACTACTGTGCAAAGTCTTAGGCACATTAGTATTTTCACTTAAAAGAATGGTGTTCGGCCAGTTATTTATATATTTTGCTGTAGTGTGTCAGTAGAAAATATCAGTTTACATTTCCAAACATACATTTTGCCATTGTCAAACTGCTTGTTTATTCAAAATCGCACTATTATTAAAATTAATGGCAAACTGATATTTCCTTCTGACACACTACAGCAAAAGATATAAAAACCCTGTCTTAAAACCCTTTTGCACAGTACCGTATTTTAAAAACGACATTGTTGCTACTTTATAAAGAATGCGCATACAGTAATTCACAGGACTGATTAAAGACAGTGACAGACAGCACTCATTTTAACTAAATATCAGAGTGAGTGACTGAGATACAGTAGAAACATTATGTGTGGTTTTGTATTAAATAATGACCCAGATTGTGAAATACATGTATTAGCCTTAGAGTAAGGGAAGCACAACTTGGGAAATGAGAGCATCCAAGGTGAAAGCTATGGATTTATTTAAAATATTTGTAATGTTCTTTAATGTTATCCATAGTTTTTTTGTGGTTCTTTTTTTTAAGTATCGGTTCAGGCACCGTTTAGGCACCGGTACCGTTTTAAAAGTATCGAAAAAGCACTGGACCCTACTTAAAAATTATTATTTCTCACTGGCTCATTTATCAAATGGGTGCTTTCTCTTCGTCCACCACAAATTAAGCTACTGTAGGTAGTTTCGGTAGTGAGACGTTTTAATAAATTATCTTTTGGGATTGACGACGCAATTGACAATGTTGTGATAACTAGGCTATACCAACTTTGTAACTCGCACCACCCCCCCCCACCCCCCCCCCCCCACCCCCCTGAACACTGGACATAGCAGATGTATGTACCGAATACAGGAAGCTATCAATCAAGAAGATATCAGGATTATGAGTTATTATTCATTTTTAGTTTTTGATTAATCACTTGGATTAATCATTCATTTTGACAGCACTATAATGTTTATAGTAAATAGACCATACAAGAGTAATTGTTACTAAGCCTGCACCAATGTTCTTGTCCATTGCCCTCGCAGATTCCTGCAGCTAAGCTTGGATGTACATTTAAGGTTATAAATGACATGCCTCTGAAGTTTGACTTTTTGCACCATAACAATACTTATAGGCAACTAGTCATCATATCTCTAGTCCTTTAATGTTTTTGCATTGTACTAAAGTGCGTTAATTTTCAATTGGCATATATGTATATGTGGTTTACATTATAGTCATTATGGCCCATGGCCTTTAGAAAATGTTTTTTTTTTTTTTTTAAAGAGGTGGGGTAGTGTACAATAGGCCCCTGTGGCGTGGCCTAAGCGTTTGTTCTTAAAGGGGGGGTGAAATGCTATTTCATGCATACTGAGTTTTTTTACACTGTTAAAGAGTTGGATTCCCATGCTAAACATGGACAAAGTTTCAAAAATTAAGTTGTACGTGTGAAGGAGAATTTCTGTTCCAAAAATACTCTTCCGGTTTGTCACAAGTTTCGGAAAGTTTTTTTCGAGTATGGCTCTGTGTGATGTTAGATGGAGCAGAATTTCCTTATATGGGTCCTGAGGGCACGTCTGCCGGAAGAGCGCGCGCTCCTGTATAGCAGAGCACTGAGAGCACAACAGGCATTCCCTGATCAGAGCGAGAGCGTCGTGAAATGTCACAAAAGGAGTGTGTTTTTGGTTGCCAGGGCAAGACAACCCTGCACAGATTACCAAAAGAGAAACAGCATTAAGGGACCAGTGGGACCAGTATTTTTACAGAGCATCAACGGAGTTGTGCAAGTGTTTTTGTTTGTTCCCTGCATTTCGAAGATGCTTGTTTTTATTTTTTTTCTTACATTACTTTTACATTTATACTATAAATAGTTTTTTTAAACCAGTACTTTTACACTTTTATTTGAGTAAAAAGCTCGAGTTGATACTTCAACTTCTACAAAAGTCTTTTTAAACCCTAGTATCTATGCATCTACTTGAGTAATGAATGCAAATACTTTTGACACCACTGGTAATTTTATGTGGGCTGGAATGTACCTGTCCTGGACCAATATGAATGGAATAAACTGGGACTCTTATTTTGAAATGTATATGCTTTTTTGTTTCCAACTGCTTATATAAAAATATATCAAATATGTGCTTTTAAGACTATCTACAACATATAACAATATAAAGACCATAAACTAAACATAGCCATAAATCATGAACAGTAGATCAAAAGCAGTCTATTGGCATAAAAGCTCGATTATCATAGATCGTGAACTGCTCCAAAACAGTGAGCTTGTAGAATTTGCAACAGTGCTACTTTTGATTTTAAAATGTTACATAAACAAATTAATTGCGATTAGTGTTGTTCCATCTCCAAATTACGACTACTAAATACATATTATCACATATCTATTTTGGTCGCGAATGCAAGTGAAACACTCACACTGTCGAGTCCTGGCCAAAGTTTTGTGTTCATCAAAAACATATAGCCTATGCCTAAATGCACATGCAAGGGAGAACTATTCTGTAGATATCCGCTAACTGTTAACAGTAACGTGATAATGTGAACATTTTCCAAGCGCTGGGAAATTTTGTGTTTTGTGATTTTTTTTTTTATATATATACAGTTTTCATGCACAAGTTTCCTATCCATGCAGAAATATATGTACAGTGGCATTATTTTTATTTATTTGCATTCATATGCAAGGTTTTTGTGTGAATAAAGTTTTTTGTATATACGTTAACGTTTTCATTGTTAATATACTTCTTTTATAAGAGTGAAAAGGCTATCACTTTTTCTTTGTCCTCCTCTCATGTCCTCTCACTTCAGGTGGTCTTTACCATTCTCTGTTCGTTGACATTTAATCGGCCATGCTCGCATAATACAGCCAATATTATTTTTCCACTCCACATGGGTGGGGTCACAGGGCTACGAGTTGCACAAGAAAACAACTATTCTGTTTTCTTTATAGACACACACATGTGTATTTGTTAGGCACACATGAAGCAGAGAATAGATTAGGCATTCTTTGAGTATGACTTGCGTAAAGTGATTATAAGTCATCTCAGCCCAACGAATTTAGACTTCTTGACGCCCCCTCTGTTGCTGCCCCCCAGTCAGATTCATGTAATCAGATTAAATGCTAACAGAGGCTCAAGAGTGCCTGGACACACACACATTGCTACTTTGATGCCACTGTGACGGAGACAGACGACATTAGTCCTGTCTGCGGCCCTTCAGCCTTGGAAGCATGTCATCTCAATCTGCAGAGAGAATAAAGAACGTCCCCTCAAGCTGATGCATTAGTAAACAGCAAATGCTCACACTCCTGCAGCTGCTGCGCTCTGCCTGTGTGTATGTGTTTACACTCTTAAAAAAAAAAAAGGTTTTCAATGGATCTTTGCAACACCTTTTAACAAAAAAGGCTCTTCTTTTCAAGCTCTATGGAGTTCTTAAGAGTATGTTGTTTCTGAATATACATATATATATATGGTTCTTTAGAAGATTGAAAAGTGATGTTACTGTAGATTATATTTATACGTTTTTGAGTGACTTAAACTAAATGTCCTGTTGAAATTGATTGTACCATTTTTACGCGGTACATTTTATGGGTACAGTGATATACCTAATAACGTGTGTAATGGCAATTACAAATTTAAGTCTTTTATTTTCTCTTCATTGCAGGGAAACAAACCCAAAAATTGTCACCTGCTGCCGTTTCGAGACCAATCAGAGAAGTTTATGAAATTCTTTGCAGTTAGTAATATTTTATTAATGATAATGCATCATTTTATCTCTGAATCTCTGATGAATTTGTTATTTTTTTTTATGGACTACATCTTGTTTATACACATTTTTAAAACCAAGAAGTATCAACCTGATACTTTCTACTAATCATAGTTTTTGAGATATTGCAATTTTATTTTTTCGTGCTATACTGCTTGTTGGAAAAACTGTGCCATTTTGAAAGCAGCTTATTAAACACTGGTTTAGGGTTAGGGGTTCGTAATTAAAATTCAACCAATTTAAAAAGAACAAGAAATCCAAGGTAGTCTAAGTTCACTTTCTGCTCCTCACTCTCCTAGGACTTTATAATTATTCCTATAAATAATAAAATATGAATAATAATAAAAATAAACCAACCAAATTCTATTGTGAATTTTAAGGATTTCTTCTTAAGGTCATTGTAGCACTGCATACAAGTAAGACACATAACACATTACTATTAGCTTGTATTTCAAAACATTGTGAATAACAATTACAGTGCAATAAAACTGGAATTATTATCTTATAACTAAATTAGCTTTAGGGCCATCTGGAATAAACTGGAATAAAGAAGGGCCTGTTGTTTCGCTGTGGGTGGTTTCACCATAGGCCATAAACCCAAATTTATACTACGTGTGCATTTAAATAGACTTACGGAGTCACAATTTAAAACCATAATCACTCTCTGTAACATTCTGCTTTTATATTGGCTGATAAGTTGATAGATTTTTATCTTTGGCATTATTTGTTAAAGCCTAACATCTTGCACTTGAATAAGATCCCTAAAGATAGCACTTAAAAGCCATTCGGAAAACACTAATTTGCAAGGAGTTCCAAAGCAGGATTTGTTCTGATCATGGACCTTGGTGATTTTAGTCTTGCCCAAGATCAAGAAAACGGCCTGTGATTATTATAACTGGTATGTCAACATGTATTTGACCAGCTTTGGCCCAGAGGCAGCATTTATGAGCATAACTTAAGTTAAAAAAGATTGAGACTTCATTCAACTAATTTGATAATATGATCAGTTGTAAAGACAAAACATGTTCATCATATATCATAAATCATAAAAAATGCACACAATAATTTTCCCCATTATTATTATTTTTTTATTTTCACATAAAGACATTAATAGTACCTTATGCTTATATAGGCTTCAAATTGTACACATTTGCATGAA